>NW_019174266.1:1330323-1332756 GCF_002260705.1 Seriola dumerili
CATACTATACTATGACGTTTTTTTGACATTTTATGCCTTACGATACCATGACGTTTTTTGATATTTTATGCCTTATTATACTATGACTTTTTATGCCTTACTATACTATGATGTTTTTTGACATTTTTATGCCTTACTATACTATGACGTTTTTTTGATATTTTTTACCATACTATACTATGACGTTTTTTGATGTTTTTTAGCCTTATTATAGTGTGCATTTTATGCCTTACTATACTATGACATTTTTTGACATTTTTATGTAATATTAAAGTTTAACTTTTTTTTTGATATTTTATGCCATACTATACTATGACGTTTTTTTGACATTTTATGCCTTACGATACCATGACGTTTTTTGATATTTTATGCCTTATTATACTATGACTTTTTATGCCTTACTATACTATGATGTTTTTTGACATTTTTATGCCTTACTATACTATGACGTTTTTTTGATATTTTTTACCATACTATACTATGACGTTTTTTGATGTTTTTTAGCCTTATTATAGTGTGCATTTTATGCCTTACTATACTATGACGTTTTTTGACATTTTTATGTAATATTAAAGTTTAACTTTTTTTTTGATATTTTATGCCATACTATACTATGACGTTTTTTTGACATTTTATGCCTTACGATACCATGACGTTTTTTGATATTTTATGCCTTATTATACTATGACTTTTTATGCCTTACTATACTATGATGTTTTTTGACATTTTTATGCCTTACTATACTATGACGTTTTTTTGATATTTTTTACCATACTATACTATGACGTTTTTTGATGTTTTTTAGCCTTATTATAGTGTGCATTTTATGCCTTACTATACTATGACATTTTTTGACATTTTTATGTAATATCAAAGTTTAACTTTTTTTTTGATATTTTATGCCATACTATACTATGACGTTTTTTTGACATTTTATGCCTTACGATACCATGACGTTTTTTGATATTTTATGCCTTATTATACTATGACTTTTTATGCCTTACTATACTATGATGTTTTTTGACATTTTTATGCCTTACTATACTATGACGTTTTTTTGATATTTTTTACCATACTATACTATGACGTTTTTTGATGTTTTTTAGCCTTATTATAGTGTGCATTTTATGCCTTACTATACTATGACATTTTTTGACATTTTTATGTAATATCAAAGTTTAACTTTTTTTTTGATATTTTATGACATACTATACTATGACGTTTTTTTGACATTTTATGCCTTACGATACCATGACGTTTTTTGATATTTTATGCCTTATTATACTATGACTTTTTATGCCTTACTATACTATGATGTTTTTTGACATTTTTATGCCTTACTATACTATGACGTTTTTTTGATATTTTTTGCCATACTATACTATGACGTTTTTTGATATTTTATGCCTTATTATACTATGACGTTTTATGCCTTACTATACTGTGATGTTTTTTGACATTTTTATGCCTTACTATACTATGACGTGTTTTTGATATTTTTTGCCATACTATACTATGACTTTTTTTGATATTTTATGCCTTATTATACTATGACGCTTTATGCCTTACTATACTGTGATGTTTTTTGACATTTTTATGCCTTACTATACTATGATGTTTTTTGACATTTTTATGCCTTACTATACTATTACGTTTTTTGATGTTTTTTAGCCTTATTATAGTGTGCATTTTATGCCTTACTATACTATGACATTTTTATGTAATATTAAAGTTTAACTTTTTTTTTTATATTTTATGCCATACTATACTATGATGTTTTTTTGACATTTTATGCCTTACGATACCATGACGTTTTTTGATATTTTATGCCTTATTATACTATTACTTTTTATGCCTTACTATGCTATGATGTTTTTTGACATTTTTATGCCTTACTATACTATGACGTTCTTTTGATATTTTTTACCATACTATGACGTTTTTTTGACATTTTATGCCTTACGATACCATGACGTTTTTTTGATATTTTATGCCTTATTATACTATGACTTTTTATGCCTTACTATACTATGATGTTTTTTGACATTTTTATGCCTTACTATACTATGACGTTTTTTTGATATTTTTTACCATACTATACTATGACGTTTTTTGATGTTTTTTAGCCTTATTATAGTATGACTTTTTATACCTTATTATAATATGACATTTTATGCCTTACTATACCATGATGTTTTTCTGACATTATATGCGTTACTATACTATGACGTTTTTTGATGTTTTTTAGCCTTATTATACTATGACATTTTATGCCTTACTATACTATGATGTTTTTTGACATTTTCATGCCTTACTATACTATGACGTTTTTTGATATTTTATGCCTTATTATACTATGGCGTTTTATGCCTTACTATACTGTGATGTTTTTTGACATTTTTATGCCTTACTATACTATGACGTTTTTTTGAT
>NW_019174266.1:1332881-1371086 GCF_002260705.1 Seriola dumerili
CGATCTCTATGACGTTTTTTGACATTTTTATGTAATATTAAAGTTTAACATTTTTTTTGCCATTTTATGCCTTACAATACCATGATGTTTTTTGATATTTTATGCCTTATTATACTATGGCGTTTTATGCCTTACTATACTATGATGTTTTTTTGATATTTTTGCCATACTATACTATGACGTTTTTTGACATTTTATGCCTATGCCTTACTATACTATGATGTTTTTTTGATATTTTTGCCATACTATACTATGACGTTTTTTGACATTTTATGCCTATGCCTTACTATACTATGATGTTTTTTTGATATTTTTGCCATACTATACTATGACGTTTTTTGACATTTTATGCCTATGCCTTACTATACTATGATGTTTTTTTGATATTTTTGCCATACTATACTATGACGTTTTTTGACATTTTATGCCTATGCCTTACTATACTATGATGTTTTTTTGATATTTTTGCCATACTATACTATGACGTTTTTTGACATTTTATGCCTATGCCTTACTATACTATGATGTTTTTTTGATATTTTTGCCATACTATACTATGACGTTTTTTGACATTTTATGCCTATGCCTTACTATACTATGATGTTTTTTTGATATTTTTGCCATACTATACTATGACGTTTTTTGACATTTTATGCCTATGCCTTACTATACTATGATGTTTTTTTGATATTTTTGCCATACTATACTATGACGTTTTTTGACATTTTATGCCTATGCCTTACTATACTATGATGTTTTTTTGATATTTTTGCCATACTATACTATGACGTTTTTTGACATTTTATGCCTATGCCTTACTATACTATGATGTTTTTTTGATATTTTTGCCATACTATACTATGACGTTTTTTGACATTTTATGCCTATGCCTTACTATACTATGATGTTTTTTTGATATTTTTGCCATACTATACTATGACGTTTTTTGACATTTTATGCCTATGCCTTACTATACTATGATGTTTTTTTGATATTTTTGCCATACTATACTATGACGTTTTTTGACATTTTATGCCTATGCCTTACTATACTATGATGTTTTTTTGATATTTTTGCCATACTATACTATGACGTTTTTTGACATTTTATGCCTATGCCTTACTATACTATGATGTTTTTTTGATATTTTTGCCATACTATACTATGACGTTTTTTGACATTTTATGCCTATGCCTTACTATACTATGATGTTTTTTTGATATTTTTGCCATACTATACTATGACGTTTTTTGACATTTTATGCCTATGCCTTACTATACTATGATGTTTTTTTGATATTTTTGCCATACTATACTATGACGTTTTTTGACATTTTATGCCTATGCCTTACTATACTATGATGTTTTTTTGATATTTTTGCCATACTATACTATGACGTTTTTTGACATTTTATGCCTATGCCTTACTATACTATGATGTTTTTTTGATATTTTTGCCATACTATACTATGACGTTTTTTGACATTTTATGCCTATGCCTTACTATACTATGATGTTTTTTTGATATTTTTGCCATACTATACTATGACGTTTTTTGACATTTTATGCCTATGCCTTACTATACTATGATGTTTTTTTGATATTTTTGCCATACTATACTATGACGTTTTTTGACATTTTATGCCTATGCCTTACTATACTATGATGTTTTTTTGATATTTTTGCCATACTATACTATGACGTTTTTTGACATTTTATGCCTATGCCTTACTATACTATGATGTTTTTTTGATATTTTTGCCATACTATACTATGACGTTTTTTGACATTTTATGCCTATGCCTTACTATACTATGATGTTTTTTTGATATTTTTGCCATACTATACTATGACGTTTTTTGACATTTTATGCCTATGCCTTACTATACTATGATGTTTTTTTGATATTTTTGCCATACTATACTATGACGTTTTTTGACATTTTATGCCTATGCCTTACTATACTATGATGTTTTTTTGATATTTTTGCCATACTATACTATGACGTTTTTTGACATTTTTATGTAATATTAAAGTTTAACATTTTTTTTGCCATTTTATGCCTTACAATACCATGAAGTTTTTTGATATTTTATGCCTTATTATACTATGACGTTTTATGCCTTACTATACTGATGTTTTTTGACATTTTTACGTAATATTGACGTTCAACTTTTTTTGATGTTTTATGCCTCACTACAGTATGACGTTTTTTTGACATTTTGATGTAATATTAAAGTGTTACAACCAGCTCGTTAGGGGAAAGGGAAGTAACATAAATCCCAAGATGTTAAGGGTTAAATTAGGTCATTTATTAACAAAAGTAAGCAGGGTAAACAAAAAGAAAGGCGACACAAGAAAAACAAAGCCACCCAATAATGCAATTAACACAAAAGAACACCAGCAGCTAACAAAAGAAAATAAAAACAACAAAACACCAGCTCTCAAACAGAGCTGCATTTAGCTTTATGCTTGACAATCAAAAACACACACCCTTAGCTCTCACATATTTTCACTCGGCTCTAATCAATCAACAACAACAATCACAACAAACACCAGTACAAAGCGCAGCGGCGAGTCTGCGTACGGACAACACAGATCACCACAAACAACCAAATGACAATTCTTTTATACGCGGGGTGGAGACAAGAGGCGGGCCCAGCTGATCAGGAGAGATGGCTTGCAGCTGGAGCATCGAAGGTGCGGTGAAAAGGCGGAACACTCCCAGGAAATCCCGGTGACGTCACGGGCATCCCGTCTCGCAGGGTCAGACTGCAACAACAGGCGACTGAGACAGAACACAACACAACGACACACACACACACGGGGAAAAACAAAGGTCCCCCGAATACGGCCAAGGCCGTACCAAAAGTTTAACATTTTTTGTTATATTTTATACCATACTATACTATGACGTTTTTTGATATTTTATACCTTACTATACTATGGCATTTTTTGATATTTTATGCCTTACTATACTATGACGTTTTGTGATGTTTTTTAGCCTCATTATAGTATGACATTTTATGACTTACTATAATATAACGTTTTATGACTTACCACATTATGACGTTTTTTGACATTTTTACGTAATATTAAAGTTCAACTTTTTTTTGATATTTTATGCCATACTATACTATGATGTTTTTTTTGACCTTTTATACCTTACTATAATATGACGTTTTATGTCTTACTATATTATGACATTTTTTTAACATTTCATGCCTTACTATACTATGACGTTTTTTGACATTTTTACGTACTATTAAAGTTCAACTTTTTTTTGATATTTTATGCCTTACTATACTATGACATTTTTTGACATTTTAAGCCTTACTATACTATGACTTTTTGTTGACATTTTTATGTAATATTAAAGTTTAACATTTTTTTTTATGCCATACTATACTATGATGTTTTTTGATGTTTTTTAGCCTTATTATAGTATGACATTTTATACCTTACTATGATATGACGTTTTACGACTTACTATATTATGACGTTTTTTGAAATTTTATGCCTTACTATACTATGACGTTTTTTCATATTTTATGTCTTACTATACTATGACATTTTTTGATATTTTTTCCCTTACTATACTATGACATTCCATGCCTTACTATACTATGATGTTTTTTGACATTTTATGCCTTACTATAATATGACGTTTTTTTGACATTTTATGCCTTATTATACTATGACGTTTTTTTGACATTTTTACATAATATTAAAGTTCAACTTTTTTTTTATGATATTTTATGGCTTACTATACTATGGCATTTTTTGACATTTTATGCCTTACTATACTATGGCGTTTTTTTGACATTTTTATGTAATATTAAAGTTGAACATTTTTTTGATATTTATGCCATACTATACTATGACGTTTTTTGACATTTTATACCTTACTATACTATGACGTGTTTTTGACATTTTTATGTAATATTAAAGTTGAACATTTTTTTGATATTTATGCCATACTATACTATGACGTTTTTTCATATTTTATGTCTTACTATACTATGACATTTTTTGATATTTTTTCCCTTACTATACTATGACGTTTTATGCCTTACTATACTATGACGTTTTCTTGACATTTTTATGTAATATTAAAGTTTAACATTTTTTTTGATATTTTATGCCATACTATACTATGATGTTTTTTTGACATTTTATGCCTCACGATACCATGACGTTTATTGATATTTTATGCCTTATTATACTATGACGTTTTATGCCTTACTATACTATGATGTTTTTTGACATTTTTATGCCTTACTATACTATGACGTTTTTTGATGTTTTTTAGCCTTATTATAGTATGACATTTTATGCCTTACTATGATATGACGTTTTACGACTTACTATATTATGACGTTTTTTGAAATTTTATGCCCTACTATACTATGATGTTTTATGCCTGACTATATTATGACGTTTTTTTTAACATTTCATGCCTTACTATACTATGAAATTTTTTGACATTTTATGCCTCACCATACTATGACGTTTTTTCATATTTTATGTCTTACTATACTATGACATTTTATGCCTTACTATACCATGACGTTTTTTTTTACATTTTTATGTAATATTAAAGTTTAACATTTTTTTTTATATTTATGCCATACTATACTATGACATTTTATGCCTTACTATACCATGACGTTTTTTTTTACATTTTTATGTAATATTAAAGTTTAACATTTTTTTTTATATTTATGCCATACTATACTATGACATTTTATGCCTTACTATACCATGACGTTTTTTTTTACATTTTTATGTAATATTAAAGTTTAACATTTTTTTTTATATTTATGCCATACTATACTATGACATTTTATGCCTTACTATACCATGACGTTTTTTTTTACATTTTTATGTAATATTAAAGTTTAACATTTTTTTTTATATTTATGCCATACTATACTATGACATTTTATGCCTTACTATACCATGACGTTTTTTTTTACATTTTTATGTAATATTAAAGTTTAACATTTTTTTTTATATTTATGCCATACTATACTATGACATTTTATGCCTTACTATACCATGACGTTTTTTTTTACATTTTTATGTAATATTAAAGTTTAACATTTTTTTTTATATTTATGCCATACTATACTATGACATTTTATGCCTTACTATACCATGACGTTTTTTTTTACATTTTTATGTAATATTAAAGTTTAACATTTTTTTTTATATTTATGCCATACTATACTATGACATTTTATGCCTTACTATACCATGACGTTTTTTTTTACATTTTTATGTAATATTAAAGTTTAACATTTTTTTTTATATTTATGCCATACTATACTATGACATTTTATGCCTTACTATACCATGACGTTTTTTTTTACATTTTTATGTAATATTAAAGTTTAACATTTTTTTTTATATTTATGCCATACTATACTATGACATTTTATGCCTTACTATACCATGACGTTTTTTTTTACATTTTTATGTAATATTAAAGTTTAACATTTTTTTTTATATTTATGCCATACTATACTATGACATTTTATGCCTTACTATACCATGACGTTTTTTTTTACATTTTTATGTAATATTAAAGTTTAACATTTTTTTTTATATTTATGCCATACTATACTATGACATTTTATGCCTTACTATACCATGACGTTTTTTTTTACATTTTTATGTAATATTAAAGTTTAACATTTTTTTTTATATTTATGCCATACTATACTATGACATTTTATGCCTTACTATACCATGACGTTTTTTTTTACATTTTTATGTAATATTAAAGTTTAACATTTTTTTTTATATTTATGCCATACTATACTATGACATTTTATGCCTTACTATACCATGACGTTTTTTTTGACATTTTATGCCTTACTATGTCATGACGTTTTTTTGAAATTTTATGCCTTACTATACTATGACATTTTTTTGACATTTTATGCCTTACTATACTATGACGTTTTTTTGAAATTTTTACGTAATATTAAAATTCAACTTTTTTTTATATTTTATGCCTTACTATACTATGGCATTTTTTGAATTTCTATGCCATATTAGACTATGGCTTTTTTTTGACATTTTTATGTAATATTAAAGTTTAACATTTTTTTGATATTTATGCCATACTATACTATGACGTTTTTTCATATTTTATGTCTTACTATACTATGACATTTTTTGATATTTTTTCCCTTACTATACTATGACGTTTTATGCCTTACTATACTATGACTTTTTTTGACATTTTATGCCTTATTATACTATGATGTTTTTTTGACATTTTTACATAATATTAAAGTTCAACTTTTTTTTTGATATTTTATGCCTTACTATACTATGATATTTTTTGACATTTTATGCCTTACTATACTATGACGTTTTTTGACATTTTTACGTAATATTAAAGTTCAACTTTTTTTGATATTTTATGCCTTACTATACTATGAAGTTTTGACATTTTATGCCTTATTATACTATGACTTTTTTTTTTACATTTTTATGTAATATTAAAATTTAACATTTTTTTTGATATTTTATGCCATACTATACTATGACGTTTTTTCATATTTTATGTCTTACTATACTATGACATTTTGTCATATGTTTTCCATTACTATACTATGACGTTTTTTTAACATTTCATGCCTTACTATATCATGACGTTTTTTGACATTTAATGTCTTAATATATTATGACGTTTTTTGATAATTTATGCCATACTATACTATGCCATTTTTTGATGATTTTATGCATCATTAAAGTTTAAGTTATTTTTGATATTTTATGTCATACTATACTATAACATTTTTTGACATTTTATGCCATACTATACTATGACATTTTTTGACATTTTATGCCTTACTATACTATGATGTTTTATGCCTTACTATAGTATGACGTTTTTTTGACATTTCGATGTAGTATTAAAGTTTAAATTTTTTTGATATTTTATGCCACACTATAATATGACATTTTTTTTACATTTTATATTCCTTATTATACTATGACGTTTTTTTGTCATTTTTATGTAATATTTAAGTTTAACATTTTTTTGATATTTTATACCATACTATACTATGACGTTTTTTGACATTTTATGCCAAATTATACTATGACGTTTTTTGACATTTTATGCCAAACTATACTATAACTTTTTTCACATTTTTACGTGATATTAGAGTTAAACTTTTTTGATATTTTATACCGTACTATACTGTGATGTTTTATATACTATGACATTCTTTAACATTTTTACGTAATATTAAAGTTAAACCTTTTTTGCGTTACTATACTATGCCATTTTTTTGACATTTGATGCATTACCTCTTTTGATATTTTATGCCATACTATACTATAACGTTGTTTGACGTTTTTAATCTTTTCTCTACTTTTGCGTTTTTTGACGTTTTTGAGCCTTACTGTACTATGACATTCCATGCCTTACTATACTATGACGTTTTTTGACATTTTTGTGCCTTACTATATAATGACTATTTTTACGTTTCATGCCTTACTATAATATGACGTTTTTGGACGTTTTTATGCCTTACTATATGTACTATTATGTTTTTTTTACGTTTTATGCCTTACTATACAATGACATTTCATGCCTTACTATATTATTGCGTTTTTTGACAATTTATGCCTTACTATACTACGACGTTTTAATGATATTTTTATGCCTTAATATATTATGATGCTTTATTTACTTTTCATGCCTTACCTGACTATGATGTTTTTGACATTTTTATGCCAGAGTATACTATGACATTTTTTGACCTTTATAATCCTCACCATACTTTGACATTTTTTGACAATTCATGCCTTACTACAGTATGATTTTTTGTTACGTTCTTATGCCTAACTATACTTTTACTTTTTTTGACATTTCATGCCTTAAAATACTAGGACGTTTTTTGACGTTTTAGTGCCTCACTATATTATGATCTTTTTTCATTACATTTCATGCCTTACTATACTATGATGTTTTTATACGTTTTACGCCTTACTACCCTATGCTTTTTTTTTGACGTTTTTATGCCTTACTACAGTTTTACTTTTCTTCACGTTTCATGCATTAATATACTATGACCTTTTTTTGACATTTTCATGCCTTACTATACTATGCCACTTTTTGACGTTTTCATACCTTACTATACTATAACATTTTATGCCTAACTATTATTATAGTTTAAGTAACGTCAACTAACATTTTTTTGACACTTTTATACCATACTGTACTATGTCGTTTTATGCATTACTATAATATGATGATTTTCTGCCTCAGTATACTATGACTTATCACATATATATATGACATATCGGTCCCTATATCCATAGTGATGTCACCATATGTGTCATTACTGTCATTACATAGTTTGTAACATAAATAAAATACTTATGCAAATTTATTACAACAAAATGCTGACAAAAATTCTATGTGTATCTATTTGTCATTACATTTGAAAATACATGTCTATCCTTTACATTTACATATATGATATGAACATATACTTACAGGCTTTGGGATTGATATATCTTTATGTAACATATGTGTATAATACAAACAGATATACTAAAATACAGTGTTTTCATTAGCTAGACATATATGTCAATACCTTTTTCAACAGGTTTCATAAGTAATTCTTACATATATAGACTATACTTTAAATAGATATATGATTTTACTTGTTTTGTACATATTTTCCAATATGAAAATTCACAACACATGTCCACACACTCAACACATTTATACACATTATATTTGTGTATGGGCATTTCTGAATGTAAATTCAGATCTTTTATTTTAATAAACTGTTTGGTTGACAGCCCTAAAAAGCTAATCTCTTTGTTTTGGAGGGTTGGCAGGGTTTTTGCTTCCCTACCAATGTTGAGACGAAACCTACGCCCTTGGCTAAACCCCTTTTGTTTGTAAGGCTTGGCCTCACAGTGGCCATAGCTAAATTTGAATGGCTCACTGAGCTTATTTTGCCAGCTTTCTAGGTTAGATTATGTGGCATGCAGCTCAGTAAATAAAATCTGATAGAGAGGCTTAAGTCTCAGTGCTAACCTAAACCAGCAGCAGCACTTTGCCTCAAGTCTTCTAACAGAAATGAATCCCCCTTAAAATCCTCCACTTTACCATTTTTGTTGGTGTGTTTTAATTAGTACAATCAGTAATCCATCGGTGCTTGATGTATTTTCACTAGATGATTACTGAATTACAAGTAGCGTTTCTTCAACAACACTAAACATTGATGGTTCGTTTAGCTCCATTAAGCAAAAAATTATTGTCTTTTGGCTATATGTTTCTTTTTCTTTTTCTAATGTATAAAATTATTTTTAGTCTGGAAAGCTGTGCTTATGGATATACATAGATATATAAACTGTAGATATATTTACCTGACCAAAAAATCTTACCTACAATTTTTCTTGCAAATAAGAACAGCCATCTGTATTCAAATTTGTCTTTAAATGTTAGTAATAAGTAAATTAAGTGACTTTTCAGTGATTGAATCACAGGTTATCTTTATCTTAACTGTGTTCATCACTCTAAGCAACCACAATAGAAGAATGTTGTTGGTGCAATGTTGTTGGTCTGGAAACTGCCTGCACATTGGTTTGTATGGGGAGTTTTGGGGAAGGTTGAGGCTCAACTATACATTCTCAGTGGGTCTGGTAGTACTAGCAACAAGCTGCATGTAGTCATTTGATACACCCTCTACATTAGGTAACTGAAATGATGTTTGAACAACAGCAGAAACAGCATTGCGTGAATGTAGCCAAGTGTAATATTACTACTACTAGTACTACTGGGTTTATGGCATTTACTTTAAAAGAGTCTAAACATGGTGTGAAGGTGGTTATCTCCAGTATGCAAGGTTAATTTTTTAAGAGACTTTGAAATTGTAGTTTGTAGCAAGTAGATGCTGGCATGAAGATAATTGACCATAATGAAGTGAGTGGGAAAACAAACCACATCTCTTCAAAGTCAAAGGTTTTTTTCTTTTTCCAAAATTAAAAGTAAAAGTAATTTTGTCTTCTATTGAATATGTATTGGTGGCATTTTCTGAAAAGTGAGGTGTATTAACATGAGTGGTCACTGCTCACTCGCTCCCCTTATAAGGGCTCCGAAAAGAAAATCCATATTGCTTTATTGTCCGTGAAAAGGTCGCCACATTCAATTGCTTGTATAGTGTGTTCTTTATCTTGAAGGTTCTTTTTTTTCAGTATAAAATGCATACTTGTCATCTGAGTGAAGGCCAAAGCGATAACAAAAATAAATTTCATTTTTTAGGAGTCTAAAGTAGATTATACTGAACCCACTCACATTAAAAATAGTATGTGGAGTGACAATTTACTATATTCAAGGACCAACATTAGAACCTGGTGACTCAGTCAGCTAAGGGAAATGCAGTACCATGTAACTGCTATCGTTTGGCTTCAAATCCAACACTTATCATATGCAAGCTCCTGTCTTTCAATATTTTCTTCCACTCTCTTTTTAGAAATATCTAATGAAGGCAAAATGCCAAAAAAAAAGACCAGAATGAAGCGGTTTAAGGATGTCAGAATGCAAAATTGGTCTTTTAAATGTCAATGCTAAGATACATTAGTGAGCTTTTTTTGTGTGTGGATGCGTGACTGTGTGCTGAGTGGCTGACACACATAAGCTCACAGTACTTGTGTCTGAACGTCAATAATATTAATTTATATCACCATTTGGCCTGTCACAAGGCTTTTACTGAAGCTAAAAATCATAAACACATTTACACTTTAATCAATATCATAAAAAATATGGTGCAGCAATGAGTGTTCCTTTTTCTCCTGAGACATAGGTGCCAAATACGTTAATACAACTTGAATATAATTGATGGGTTGAGAGGCGCCACTACAGCACTTGAACTGTTATATGTCCCCCAGTTGATTGAAAAGGCTGGGGAAAATAACATTTTCTGCAAAGTTGATAACGAGATGCCCTGCACGGCAACTGATAATGTGAAAAAAAAGACTGCTAATGGCTGAAGTGATGAAAGAGAAGAGGATCAAAAACAGTGATGTGAGTTCTTGCCTATCCAGGCAACAAACTGTGTACACTATTTAAAGTTTTATGAACAAAGGTAAATTAAAATTAGCTTTTTGAGGAGGCTCAAACAGAATCGCAGGCGGGGACCAAAAATATGAAGAAAGGTATCCCAGAGCTTGTGTCATAGACAGCCTGAAGGAAGCAGGGGTTTGCTCCGACTACAGATTACAACAGGGGATTCTGTGCATGGATGCTACAATCACTACAGAGAGAAGTGTAAAAATGGAAATGATTGCCAAGGGGCTCATTTTTTACTTTTCTGTGCCAGAAAAAAACGGTGGGTTCAAATATGGTTTTAAGGTAACATGATTGTTTTGCTGGTGACTTGGGAATGCTAAATGGGCATATTGTTATTTGAGTAGCACACATACTTTCCACAGTTTCATTTAAGAAGAGACTTTCTGTTGTTTACAAGACCTTTTTTGGCAGGATAAAGGTTCACATAAATGTTTGATTCATTTTGGATGATGCAAGTGCTGCCTGCAGTGGTTTCGGCCTCTCTAAAGTGACATCTCTCAAGCCTACCTTGAGGGAATTTCTTAACATTCACTTGGACTCAAGGATGAACTGATTAGATTTTGTTGGGCAAAGGTTAAAGGTCACTGTGATTACACAAAACAATTTTTTAGCCATAACGACACAATTTCACACAGATGTCTAATAGGATAAAATTATGAAGCGGTCAAAGGTCAGCTTCACTCAGGAACCGAAGGCGAGATTGCGACTATATTTCACATTTGGTCAGATACTAATCTTAGGTGTCCACCTTGGAAATGTGGTGACTGCGTAGATCGTTTGTATTGCTGGATTGAAGATGTGTATGAAGCATATATGAGTCTGGCCAAACATGCATGTAAACTGCAGCTGAGCTGGTTGGCAGAGGCATGAAACCATGAGGCAGTAATTCAAATTTTCTTTGTTTTAATAAATTGCCATCAGCGTGAAGTAAAGCCTGGAAAAAACTGGAAAATGCAGTGGCAGAAAGTAACTTAAAGGTGCAATGTGGAGTTTTCTCACAGGAAAACAAAAGGTCTGTCATAATTTGTGTATTCTTGAGGTGTATCGCATGCATTTCCTTTCTCATACAACACTTTTGCCGCATCTTGGCACGTTACCACCACCACCGGTTGATCTCTATGAACCGATTGGCAGGACTGTGTATCCTGTCAGTCACACGTGCATGTGCTTGAGACCCACTCACAGAAAACGAGCATCGTAGTGCTAGTGAGCTCAACGGGGAAACTGTAGTACATCTGATCAAGTACTGTACTTAGTGCAATTTTTGAGGAATTTGAACATTACTGGAGTATTTTCCAATTTATGCCACTTTATATTTCTACCCCACTACATTTCATCTACAACTACATCTTTCACTTGAGAACAAATAGTTAAAATTAGCTCCACTTCAAACAGTAAAATGCTACATACACATTGATGTATCAGTAAAAAATAATATAAAAATGTAATTTGTGATAATGTATGACTGTAGAGAGCATTTTTCTGCAGAACAGGTGCTTTTGCTTTGATGCTTTAGGAACACGTCGCCATTTTCTTTTCATTTTTTTTTTTCTGCCACTGAGTCTGGTCGGTGAAAACACCAGCAAACACCTCTTTGTTACTGCTTTAACTCCAAAGTGACAAACTGTGCACTGAAGCTCTGGGCTCTTTCCACTTAACAAAATGCGACCTGCAAAACCTGCAGCAGTTTCACTCACTCAGTAGGTGTTTGAGACAAAAAGGTGTGCACGCCTGTACAAGCTGCTCCCATGCCTTGGCATGGTCAACGTCCCACAGCGCCCCCCAGAGCTCCATTATCATGCCCCCCCCTCCCCTCCCCTCCCCTCCCGATATTAGATTCTTGATGTGTCTGTTGCTGAACTTTGCAGGCTGACAGGTAATAAATATTTATATGAATATATATTGGGATGAATATTGGAATATATAATACACATAAGATTTGCTATGAGCAGTTGAGTCCCTTGAAAATTTTGGTACCAGAGTTACAATCTGACTTTGACTTTGCTGAATACTTTGCTGAATTTTGCTTAAACATAGCAGTTTGTCTGTTTTTTTTGTTCGTCTGTTCAACACTCGAGACACCGACATTGTGGCTTCACACTGCTGGTGTTCAGTTTCTTTTGGAAATGAGTTTCCCAGAATTCCTCATTAATCAAAAGATGGGGAATGTTGGCAGTGTAAGTGCAACACCAAGGAATATTTTTGTTCTTCTTCTTTTTTTTTTTTTTGCTGTATATTTCTTGTTTTTCCAATTTTAACTGAGCCTGCGGCGTATTTGACAGTGCTCTGTTTTCAGCGAGTACAGTGTTGGAAGCGGTGGGATCGTGGCAGCAGAGGGAGCTTGTTAAAAGAACAACAGCTCCGGCTTTCATGACAGAATGAGTATGCAGACGACTGAAGGCGTGCTGTGCAAAGATCTACAGGCATTGTGCGACGGCTGCACCAAATGGACCTGCCTGCGCTGGAACGGTGCAGCGGGAATGAAAGGATGTCCACAGACACAGCAAGGGTCCTTTTTTACACAGTACAGTGTTATTTTCACTGAAAGGTGTTTGACAAGATGACCACAGCCATTTGTGTGTGTGTGTGTGCTGCATTTACCACAAGGCAAAAATGGGAACAGAAATATGGCTTCAAACAAAACATCAGGCATCATTCTGTCGGCCTTGTATTTAAAAAAAGAAAAAAGAAAAGAATTAGTAAGAAATGGTTTTAAAATAGAAAATTGAATTTATATTTTAAAAATTGAGGTTTGGTTTGGGCTTTTTCAGTGGTAGAAGCAAAACCCAAAAAAAAAAAAATCATTTCAAAGAGTTTCAGTGACTCAATTGTTTTTTATTGATTGAAGCAGAGGCAGATAATCACCATTACAGGTCAACTGAAATACACACTCTGCTCACGCCTGACATGCACCAAGGCCTTGATTTCAGTGCAGTCAAACTTGAATAGGAAAGCATTTGAACCTGAGGACGTTGATTTGATAGCTGCTCACTCATGAGTCGTCCCACAGTGCTTTGCAGCGTAACCTCCAGGTGCTTCCGGATCACAGGCATTCAATCTCCTTCAGTCCTGAATCTGCCCTCACCATCAAATTTCATCAAATTTGAAGCCGGCCAGCGTGAAAGGCAAATGATTACAATCTGCTCTCCTGATTGTAGTCTACTGACCTTTCTGCAACAAATGTCTCTTTAAAAAGCAGCAGAAAAAGTCAAACTATTCCTTTTTCTTCCATTGGGAGGGCTGAAGGGTCCAGCCCACACTGCTTCATCTGCACAGCCATGTCGAACAGGTAGTCGTAGCATTCGCACCTACAAAATGCAGCAGGTAGGAAAAATACAATGTCAAGAATTTACATCTCGTGCTCTCAATACAAATGTACTAATATATTCTTAGTCATAAATAAGATCAAAGAGGTTAATAGTGGTGGGAGGTGAATGCTCACATGGTCTTGGCTTTTTCCCACGACTCGCCCCAGACATAAACACCGTGTCGGCGGACGAGGACCGCGCATGAATCTGGGTATTCATCCATGGCCCGAGCCATCCGGTCTTTCAAGTCCTTCTCCTCTGGTGTATTTTCGATAATAGGCACAACCAGGGTGTCATCATACCTGTATATATACACGGGGTGCAAAGAGACAAATTACACCCAGGCTTAAAAAGTATTTGAGGCATTAACCTAAGCCATTAGATACTGCTTCTACGTGTCTGTTCTCAAAGCCTGACCCCACCGTCTGCTCCACAGGGCTTCAGACTGTGAGGCAATCGAATCAAAGTGATACAGTGACTGTGAATCAGGCTTAGTGCTGAAACTGGGTAAGTAATTTATGAAGCAAAAATATCAAACAGTTTTTGATTCCAGCCTCTCCAGAGTGAGAATTAGCTGCTTTTCTCTGTTGTACATTATGTCTTTGTTGAGTTTTGGACTGTCGGTTGAATAAATCAAACAATTTAAAGTTGCCACCTCTGGTGAGGAATCAACCAATGTGTGACTTCATCTTCGCAGGCCCACTCACTCACTGTATACCAGGATACCAATAAACACCTCATTACAGCAAACCTTAGGACAGGACTTTGAGTGATTTCCTTTTTATATTTTCTTTCCAGTTTATAGACTAAACACTCAGGGCAGAATAATTCTGAAAAATAATGAATAATGAAAATAATCATTATTCACTGCCCTAATCCAGCAGGCTCCTGACTTGCCTTAGTCCCAGTTGGAAGCAGAAAAAAGAAAAAAAAAATCACTGCAACATTTCCTCATTTTATTCAGCTGCATTGACGAGTTACTAGCACACTGTCAAACCTTTAAAACTTTAAAGTGATATTCCCATCAGGCTTTTCAGTCAATTATAAATCGTGAACTGAATCCCTTAAATGAATGAGTGAGGAGATTTTAAATGACTGAAAGTATCATACTAGTGGTGGTGCATGTACTTGGTTACATGCACCAAAATAAACCTGAAATAAAAAGTATAAAACATCTTTGTGAAGTAAAAAAAAACAAAAAAAACAAACATGTTTTGGATTAAGATGAAATTCATTGTAGGGATCCACATGTTTGGGCCTGTAATCTGCACCAACTATTGAGAAAGTGCTGCAAGACAGGGCACATTTATGTACAAAGAGAGGCCAAGAAAGAGCTGTTCATATCGTCATGCGGCTTACGTCTAAATACCCACAGAGTGTGATGAACCTGTGCTCTCCTTGTGGGTGACTTGATGCACCATGTTATGCTTTTCTTAAGCTCGATGAAGGGCCATGAGCCAGACGCAGTTGATTCCCGCAGCAAAGTTGGCAGCTGCAGCACCATGCTATGCTGGAGATTTCTACTGTCAGATTGATAGTGAGTGAACTTGTTCCTTGGCAGGTGTGCCACACATTCATTTTGGAGAGCGGCGTGATAAAAAAAAAAAAACAACACAAAACAAAAACAAAACAAACGGCCAACACTGTTCATAAATTCACCGTCTGTGCAAATTCACGCTGTGTTCGCGTGCTGTCATCCTCTAGCGCTGCACTAAACATATCTATTATGAGAGCCAAGGTGCCTCCACCGACAGAGACTTTACAAAGCTCCTCTTGACTGAGAGATGAAAATGTGAGGAACCTCTTTGGACTTCACTAATCCTTGCTGCTTGATTACATACCGATAGTTGGAGCCTGAGGTGCCCTTACGAATCCCCTTGATCATCTCCTGGTGTGTTATCCTGAACTCCTTGCCAGGATACAGCAGCGTTGCCATGACAGCAGCCTTGGAGTGGGTGTGTATCACTGCCTGTGCCCCTGCATTTTAGCAAGAGGAAAAGCAGATTTTGATTTTTGAGTGTTATCTGCTGGTATTGTCTTTCTCAAATGGTGATTGTAACAAGGAAAGAAAAAGCACGTTGACCTTTACTTACAACGCCTTTATCACACAGCTGATAAATCAGACGAGTGTAATCTTGTCCGTTTCTTTATTTTAAAAAAAGAAAAAGCAGCTAATTTCTAGGAATATGTTAAAGAAATATTTCAACAAGCCAGTTTCCAAACAGAAGACCTTTATTTTGTGGACAAGAATCTTATTCTTTATTTCAGAGTAAAACTATCCAAAGAAAAATAAACCACACGTTTATTGAGTAAAATGTGTTCAAAATGTGTTTGTTAAATAAAAAGGAAGAAGAACACAAGGACACTGCTTGGAGTCCATTATTGATTTTACAATTTGGTTTGGGTGGATATTTATTCCATCATTTCTAAATGATAAAATGATGTTCCTGTGGTGGCTGAGAGGGCTCAACACACGGCAACTTAAGAACACTCATGCAAATACACACAACACAACCACATAGACAAACACTTTGCATATACGCTAAAAAACACAACCAAAATACACAAATGCCCTGCAAATACACACAACACAACCGGACGGACAAATGTGCTGCAAGTAGTACTGACAACAAGGCGAGAGTGACGAACCCAGCGCGGACGTGCTCATTGTTCAGTGCTTAGTGAGTTATTGAAGTCGGCCACTCATCAGCGCTGACTAATACAACAGTATATACAGCTGGTCCTGGTCTCTGACTTCAGACAATGGTTGGTAGGGCTATGTGTGGTGTGTGTGTATGATGACGTGTATGAACTAGAGCGACTCACCTCTCATGGTGTAGGCATTCATAAAAAGCGGGGTACACTGGCTCTTCTTTAATTTCTTCCAGGCTGGTGGACAGCTGATGTCCCTCTCCTCCACGTCACACACAAACATGTCATCTGGCTGAGTAACACAAACAGTTACTAAAAAGGGATGAAGTAAAACTTAGCACACTAATCGTTATAATACAGCTAAATCAAAACACTGTGTCAAATGTGAGTCATCATGTCTACTGAGCAGAACGAAGTTTCACACTGCGGTGGAGCCCTCTCACCTGTATTCTCTCTTTCTGGACGCCTGATGGCGCGATGTAGATCTGCTCTCTGGGAGTTACCAAACACACAATAAGGTACGTAAGGAAAGGAAAAGTACAATCAAGTCATATCATGACTGCCCCAAGCTTAATTTGTGTGTATCACACTCCTTTTCTTCCATTTTATTGTAGAGCAATTTGAGCAGCAAACACACAATGTAAACAACATTTCAATAATTGGCTTGTGTGTCAACAATCTATCACATTTCCTTAAGTGAGCATAGTCATTGTTGGAAGGTTTTACATTCTATGGTCTTGGCCAAATGGAGCTAATGTGAGAAAGGAAAGAAATGCAGAATTGTGGCATTCAACAAACACCAAGAATGATCACGTTGTTATTTAACTGTGAACTGTGAGGTTTAACATTTCCCCATAGGATGTAGAGGATAAAGCCATTGTACTCTTCTTTATCTAGCAACAAACATACCAGATAAAGGAGTAGCCTATTGATTTTGAGTGCAAGGTTTGGCGAGGCCGCCTCGGGCTCTGACTCATTTCTGAGTCAAAGCAAAGCAACTGTGAAAAAGTGCTTCTAAACTTAAAATTCAGACCTGCACTCACAGAAAGTAAAAATACACTTATTTGAATTTTTGTATAAAACATCTGACAGCACTACTGTCTGTTCAGTTCGCTTCATGTGTTGCATATTTTTTTATCCACTTTCTTTTATGTAGACTGGGTAAATAAATGTTAGAGGCTTTTGTTTTAATAAAACAGCCTTTAGATTGCTGAGCTGAACCACTGAAGCACTGATTTATGAACAGTGTGCAGGCAGCCACAAGATGGACACATCTGATAGCTCTCCTTTACTGCAACATGTAGATGATGTTGGGGCCACAGATTCAGAGTTCAAATGTTCTTTTAAACTGAATTTAAATCATCACTCTGCTGTCAAACAGCCATTTTAAGGAGTGATACTCTGCACAGTTGAAGTCATGCAGCTGTGCTGATAACTGCTTATTTTCAATCTGAATCTAAAAGGTGTAATAATTTAACAAAATGAAAGGAAATATTAGAGATCCAATGTCTTTCTCTCTCTCTCTCTCTCTCTCTCTCTGAATGAAATACCATCACACTGGGAGCAGCAGTCAGTTAATCTTATTTTGGTTTCATCTGAGGTTTCATCAAGTTCCCCTGTTGGCCTAAATAAATGTCTGCCATTCCGCATATCGAGCAGGGATTTGCTAATGGGTGGTGCTTTCTTTGTAGCTGCCATCCAAAACAACACAGTTCAAAGATGTTTGTAATAACCTGTCAAACTCTTCATTTACAATTCTGTTTCATTACGGGAAAAAACCGTGGCCTTCTGTCTTCACCCGAGATTTACACACACTGTCGAAGCCGATATATCTGACCTCACATCAGGCTGACTACACATTTGTCAGCATCAAAAAAAAAAATAAAAATCTCCACAACAGCATTTTAATATCACTGTCAAATATATGCTAATAGACAGTGTGTGTCAGGTAGTAATACGGTTGTAATGAAGAACCCTTTAAGATGGAGTAGATTGTCACAGTTAAGTGATTGAGTATAAAGAAAAAAAGTGCTATTTCTGATCCTCCACACTATTCTGCAAGAAATTAATCTATATACGAACCCTCGTCTCAGACTGATCCCTCCGCCCGTCCCCGTCACCCATCCCAGCTGGTAGAAGAGTCGACATAACTCGGGGATGAGAACTCGGGGATGCTCGCTCTCCTGTAACAAACACACAGCTGTTAGACAAATAATCGAAGTTCAGCTTTAACGCTCTTTACAATCAAAAAACTTCAACTCCACACGTGCTCTGCTGTTACTGTTCTTTTTTTATTTTTTATTATTATTATTATTATTTAAAGGACGCTGTCACTGTGATGGAAACAACAAACTTAGTCTGTATAACCAGTGCATATTTTGCACTGTACTGTACAAGCCCATGAAAAGATCAAAACCAACAACTAATTAACCCATCCTAACAACCAGTATGGCCGGTACAGCCAAAGCCTGGTTGTTCCTCTGTGCCGTGAAGCTCCAGTGTTGCCCACAAGCTATTACACCCGCATCAATGAGCCACATTGCTGCACTGGGTGACATGTTCCTTAATGACCATGAATACAGAAACTGTAGTTTATTTTGACATCTACACCGCCCTTCTGCCCTAAAATACTCACTAGAGCATCAAATTAATATTAATCCACAGCTGAAAATAGTCCCTAACAAGAACACTAGTTACTCCAGTTTGATAAAAAAAATAAATAAAAAAATAAAAAACTACAGTGAAGTGTTTCAGGAAATTACTGAACCATTAAAAAAAAAAAAAAAGTAAGATTTAAGTGTTCAGTAGAAATAATTGGACTTGAGGCTGTGTGCCAGAGACAAGCGCGAAACTGAAAACTGAGTATTGACACGGACTAACACACTGTTGGTTTTGGTCTTTTCTTGGGATTTGTTGATGAGAAGAAAACACAGAATAACACCAGTCCTGTGCTTAGTCCTGTGTCTGAATGTGCTGTACTTTTAATGTTTTAATGGTGTTTCAGGACTGTGCCACAATACCGGAAAAAACATAAAATTATCACTGCTGCTACTGAAAAATTACTTTCCTCCGAAAACTCCATGAAAACAGGTCTCCTGTCAAGTTCAGGTGTGTTTCTATAGCAACACTTACATACAAATGCAGTGTTTTTCTGTCATGTTATGCTTGCCTGTTTCTCTGCGGCCTCTTGACTTGCATCTTGGAAGCCGTTGCTGGTGCCACACAACGCCGACATCTTCCTGTGAGAAAATCATTGACCACATTTAATAAAAATTCCCAATGCCGAGAAGATGTGTGGGAAAGGTTTGCAGTAACATTGATTTCAGTGTCATATGAGACGGGCTTAGTGCCCTTAAGTAACAATGAAACAGCATTCTGTCAGTGTCTTACTTCCTCATTTTGATTTATTCCCAACTGGAATCAGATACTGATCAAATAACACAGGGAAGAATAAGTTAGAACTGATGTCTCCAGTTCTCACTAATTCCTCTCCTTCCTTCTCCTCCCACACGTCAGTTATTGAGAAGTCAAATTTCTTTTGAAGTAAGATTTCTATTTTGCTAATGATTACACAATGGAAAACACATTTTTATAAGTGTGATGATACAAGAAAATGGAAAGGTGTACATATTTGGATATGACTGTTAAATAGAAAATAGTTTTTCACTTTGTTGTGATTAGTGTGTCCTGTGGAAGTTTTAAAATCATCAAACAAAACATGGCAAAGAGCCCTTCACATTAAAACAGTTTCCTGTGAACTACCTAGCTGCAGAGATACCAGCACTGACTCTACATTTAGTTATATTTGTGACTGACTATCTGCAGTTTAAGGGATGGGTTGTGCTGCAGGAAGCTGTACAAACAGTCAGAACAGGAGCCTCCTCGCATTGTTGACTGGTAAATACTCTTAGTTAGCTTTTGTGAGCTTACAGTAAACACCAACTTGTTTAGTGTAGGACAATAAGCTAATGTTAAATGCCTGCAAGCTACGTAGCCAAAATTCCCTGAAGGGGAAGGAGTATAAGACTACAGGAGGGGTGAATTTTAGAAGTGCACAGTGTTACTACAACTGATAACCAATTGTCACTCACGGTCACTTCTGTCCTCACAACACTGCAAAGAGCTGAAGTTCAGAGAATCACTGTAAGAAGACACCTAATGCTAATGCCCTTTTGTACCTGTGAGTTATTTAGTTACTAAACACTTTTAGATTTTCCTCCACCTTTTTCACTTGACATGGAAAATTCCTGTCTCAATGCAAAACAGTTCCTTATTTTGAAGACAAAAAGCTTTAATAACACGCAATGCACGAACACACTCAATGCATTCATATATAGGAAATGTATGTAACAATGTGTATTGTTTTCATTTTGAGTGGTCACGGTTACGGGTAAGGGTGTTTTACCACGTTTTGTTTTATACAACTGAAGTCTGTTTTCTGCTCATAAGCTCTGATGTAGCTGCTTTTGAAATACTGTACAAGTCAGCACGCACAACTTCAGTGAGCAATCGTGTGTCACTGAAGACTGGGTATGCAAATTCTGATTTCAAAGAAAAGATGAAAGTATTTTCATTTCATTAAGTGGGTCTCTGTGCCAAGTTGTGTGCTTATCAGAGAGATCTGCTGCTGCAGTCTTTGGGTCGGAATGAAAGCATAACATAACAAACTTAAATAGTAAAACTGGCATCTCTTCTTAGATGCAACATACTGCATTCAGTTCCATAAACAGACGACTTGCTGTCATTTTTAGCTTTTAAAACCCATTCTGTTGTGGTTTGTTTATCTTTTTCCTTTGTAGACAAATGCCATATGGCACATGTACCAGCAGGTAGGCAATCACAATGAGTGCATTGTTTCAAGTTTAACCAAAAATAAAAAAGTTTTTAACAAGAATCACTGACAAGGTTCTTTAAAACAAAGCTACTACTAGAAAATAAATCTAATTGTAACACTAAATAATTATTTCTAATAATACATTACAATAAAAAAAACTATGATAATGCATATTTTAAGTCACTTTTATCATTTGCATTTCACATCAAAATACAAAGATGTGCTAAAAGATCCAAACTATGGGTCTGAGCAGCGGCGCTCTGATGAAAAGCTTCTCTTCAGTTTTTGGTTTGTACTTGTTAAGGGTGTGTGCAGCGTCATGTCTTTTTGTATACACCTGTTTCCTGTTTTGAATTCTGTTGTAGACGCTCTGGAAAAACTGCACGTTGGCACACACAAATATGTCATTTAAGTCACAGTACGCTAAATCAGGTCAAACAGTGCTTAATTGTGAAATCATCTGTTTAGGTTGGAATGAAACATGCATAACAAACTTGCATAACACAACAGGCATCTTGGATTACATAAGAAACTGCTTGTTCTAATAAACAAACAGTCATTTTCAGCCAAATGTTGTTTGTTAATCTTGTTCCTTTGTAAATTAATGCCTTATGGTACATGTGGCAAACACAGGTATTCACAATAAGAGCACTGTTTCAGGTTTAACGGAAGAAATTACAGTTATTCAAAATTTGTGAACAAGATTGACTGGCAGGTTATCTTTAAGCAAATGGACTTTACTGAAATATAACTTATATAGAGAACATGCAATTAGTCGTTTCATCTTTGATATGTCACAAAATTGTCTAAGAATGCCAATCACAACTTAAGTGGAGCCGAAGGTGATATCTTCAAATGTCTTGTTTTGTTTGACGAAAAGATCAAAAACTCAGAGTGTTCAGTTCACAACCATATGTGACAAAGAAAAGCAGAAAATCCTCTAATTTGAGAGGCTGAAGTCTGCAAATATTTAGCATTGTTTCACTATTTTTGCTTGAAGAATGACTGAAACAATTATCAGAGTAGTTATGTCGATAAACTAATCAATTAATCAACTAATGGTTTCAGCAAAGTAATCAGCAGTAAGTTACAGTACTCATGTCACACTCCAGCCTCCATTGGTGCCTCATGTATTCCATTAAATCTGACTTATGAGTTGTCTATAATAAAATTAATCATAAATCGGGACCCAAAAATTAATGAAAATATATGAAAAGAAAAAGTATGATGTAGAATATTTAGTCACTTTTGTCAACAATGGTTTAAGCCAAAATTTTAATGGATCCTGGTTCAAATGTGAGAATTCACTACTTTTTGAGGCAAACATTATAATAAACGTAATATACACAAAATTTGATAATGTATCTGTGCTCTAAGATATTGTGATTTTATTTTATTGTATTTAATTGATTAGAGTATTTTATTTTTATTTTTCCCTTGTGGTTTCCAATTAGTTTTTCGCCTCATAAAGACATGACTATAATTTATAATTACATATTAATTTGCATAATACTTGTCTCTAATGACAAGGAAATTTATATTCATTAAGTTTTTTTCATGAGAAAAAAAATGTTGACTATTTTCTTATGTTTTAATTAACTGATTATCATAATATAATGAAACAGCAAAATAATACGCAGATTTATTGATGAAAACAATCGTTATTTGCAGCCTTAACAGGCAGTGAGTCGCACATCAAATGGACCTATTTGTTGTAGGTTTATAGAGGAATAAAACCTATGAAGCTTATGTCGTTGACTGAGGCAGAACATATGGTTAGATGTGTTATTTACTAGCTAACTGAGTCACAGTACTCACGTCACGTTTGAGTAACTCGTCCCTCCCGAAATAATGTTCAGCCTGAGTCGTCAGGAACATTCATACTGCTGCTTTTCTCAGTTTTGTAGCATAAAAGTTTGAGCTGTTACCTCATAAAATATTATAAAATGCAAGTGAAGTTCTGTGCAGCTAGCTAGTGCTAATGTTGCCTCAGCTCTAGCAACATTTAGACTAACTTTGAAAACAGATTATTTTAGTTTGCAATGCAATGCATGTTACACTGTGACTAAGGTAGTTTGACATGTGCTCTTAAGAGCAGTAAAATATGCATAAAAACAACTTCTTACCTCAATTATGTTGTGAAATGAGTCTGCGGTTGAAGTAAACTACGTGACAACAGCAAACGCTACCGCTAACCTAAACGTCATCAACGTGCGACACACAAACAGGATACAGGGGTGTTGCGGAGAAGTCTGCTCCCTCTTTATATACTGCCTCCCATAGCGCCCCCTCCGTGTTTGCCTTTAGGTTAGGTTTGGTTAGGGCTGGGGGGAGGTTGGGGTCAGGTTAAACACCTGAGAAGACGACTGGTTGGTCAGATATAGCCTAAGGTTAGGCTCGGGTGAAAGTGAAGGGAAACGCATGCCGACAGGGAAACAGAATTCGACACAACACCGGGCGTGAAAAGTGTCACTAAACCTGTTATCGTGGGCTATTTTTAAATTCCGTCCATACTGTACATACCATAATGGCATGCCATGTGCAGTGGAAGAGAAATGTAGTATTTACTTAAGGGAAAAAAGCAAAACAATAGTTATTATAAAATACTATAATTAAACTTCATTCAAAAATCCACAAGTAAAGGTACAGGAGTATTGGGAATAGAATGTATTTTAGGTGTTTGGAGTGGAGTACTCATTATGCAGAATGGTCCATGTCAGCGTTATATATTTGTACGCCTAAATGTTAGTATTCAAAATCTTAATCTGAAAAGTAACTAATATTAAAGTGAGGATGATTTCAAAAATAACACCATGAATAGTTTTTATTATAAATTAACTTCATACAAAGTGCAGTAAACAGAAAAAAATGGGAATCAAATCAATATTTAATGATTTTTTATTGTTCCTTTAAAACAGCGCCACTTCTCCTACACCTGCACACTGTTTTTCAGGTACAGTATCCTTGAGATCTTGCCACAGCTCTTCTGTGGATTCAGGCTGTCTCTGACTGTCTTTTGTCTCCTCATGTAATCCCAGACTAACACCATGATGTTGAGATCAGGACTCGGTATGTTTTTGTGGTTGTTGTCATGCTGCAGACACCTCCCTGATGGTATTGCATGATGGATAAGAATCTAAACATTTAAAACATTTGTGCATATATGTACTATGCTGAACTGCATTTCATTGTACACCTGCTTCCTGTGTGAAACAATGATGAAGTTAAATCTAATACATTCTAGCCTTTTATCTTTCTCTTCCATAGGGTTCAACATTTAAACTCTGTTCAGTCCTGTGTTTTGACCTATAAAGCCTCCTCTCTGAGATAGCTTGATGTTTGCTGTTTTTTACATCACCCCTGCCAGCTGTTTGCCTCAAATCCAGTTTAAAAACTCTGATCACAGGAAACACCATCAGATCTAACATCATACACTTCGTCAACATTCTGCATCTCCGCTCATTGACTTAATAAACCCTCTTTCTGTTCTACATCAGACCGTATGTCGTACCTATCAACATTTGACACCTTACTCTGGTTGTCAGTTGCTCTCACTTACACACAGGCTACAAATGTACGCAAAGATAGCAGATACACAGCTAAACAAATCTAAACAAAGGCATGCAAGAATACACAAGGCAAGGGCTGGACAACAAACATCATACAGGATATCTTGTCATGGTAGACATTAAACATGCCATAGGCTATTTGTCTGTGGTCATATAAACATAGGCCTATACTGTAAATGCAAATGCAAAAAAAAAAAAACACATACAATTTTGTTCAAGGTAAGTCATAAATGTAAAAGAGGACTATTTCATAAAAATCGTTCCATCTAGTCTGAACATGCTGGGTTGAAGAATCCCTACCTGCAAGAGATGACAATTGCTCCACACAGGCACTCCTCATCACAGCTTGGCTTTGTTTCCTGTTGAGAAGACTCTCAAGTGCTGTTGTGTATGGGTAAGAGTAACTGCAAAGAACCCTGTGAATAGTACGGGAAGTTCCCATTTTGGCCAATCTTCAGTCTGGCAGATGTCACTGAGGGTCTCTCATCAAAGCCCTCATCAGAGTAAGAGTCAAGTGTCATCGACTTCTCCAACTGCACCCGTGGCACAAGCACAGAGGAAGTAGGGTTGTTGAAAATGAGCCGCAACAGGCCCACACTCCTTAATATTACTGCTATATTTACTGTATGTCTAAGAGCTTAGCTTCCTCTACAAATACCATGCCTTGGATGACTGAGGCTCTTAACAGACTTACTATATTTATATCTCTGTGGGCTGCTCTGTGTATACATTTGCTGACGTTGATGCTTTAATACACCTCAGCTTCGATTGTAGATGTTTTCCAAAGCTCCATTTATGCGTTTTAAAACACAGCAGTGACGGTGGCCAGTCGGTCAATTTGGCAATGTAGTATCTCAGCAAATATCTAATGAACTACTTTGATATAGATATTCATGGTCCCAAAAGGATGAACCCTTATATCTTTAACGATCCTCTGACTTTACATTTAAGACCAGCAGCAGGTCAAAGGTTCGTTGAGCTAACCCGCTATTGGAAAGTGACAAGGCGGCCCGGGGCTAGCTGGTTAGTGTGCTAACTTCAGTTGAAGAAAAGACATGGTAGAGCAAGGGCAGACATTGACGTTGCTTTGCATCGCTGGAGACAGCTGTTGGTGAATAAAGGAATGACGTTTGAACTTGCAACATTTAAAGCTAACGCTGGCTATGTAGCAGTAGCAAAACTTACAAATAGCTCCTTGAAGAGAACAGTAAATGCAAAGAGATTTTGATTGATTGCAAAAGAGTTTTGCATTTCATCAACCAAGAAAAGAAAATCCCATCTTAACCAACCAGGAACAGAAATTCTGAACTTTGGAATGAATCATTTAACTGTGAGAAGATGAAGTTGTTGTGCATTTTTCAAGCTCCTCGTGGAGTAAAAATGCAATACTTGTATGGCGCAACCTTTTATTTTTATTTCAGTAACATGAATTTATCTGTGTTCTTTTGACAGTTAACACAGACTGTTCAGTAGGTTTTAAAAGCCATATTGCAGATTGTAATTGTAGGTCTATTTGTAACAAATTTGTCATGTAACATCAGTCTAAATAGGCCCAATCCTGCATATAATTTCCTCTTAAACCCGTGAGGGATAATTAACCTACAACTGAAAAGGAGTGGCACCTTTTAAACCAAATGCCTGCCATGTTTTGTTTCATGTCCTGCCGTGTCAGGGTTTGTCAGAAATGACATAGAGTGGTGTAAATAAATGCTGCCAAATCAGATGTGGGGAGGAGACATGTGTCGGTCTTCTTCTTCACCACTTTAACAGTTGGCAACATGGAGACACAAGCATTGGGTGCGTCCCAATGTGGTTTCCAGTAAGAAGACGGTGGATAACTTAAACTACTGGCTTGGAGAGCAAGAAAAAGGAAGTACCACATGTGACCTACCAACCAAAGCTTGGTAAATAATAATAAATCACATGGTTGATAAATGAAAATAAAAGATAATGACTTTTCCAGTCTTGCCACATTTATTTTAACGGATTCAAACCTCAGCTTTAACGACAGTTGCACACTGTAACACTGTACATGTTCCCTCTTGTAGGACGCCTCTGCGCAACTCTGCTTAAACCAAGTTACTTACTTCTGTTTCGATTGTCACCTATATGATTTAATGTAATGCCTTTCACCTGCACTGCTGTGAAACTGTTTTCCCTCCTTTTGCTGTCACACAATACGGGTCAAGCCGAGAGGTTCGGATGTCACAGCAGGGCAAATACAAGTGCAGCTAATACAATTAATAACAATTCACTTTGACTTACAGTGACAGTTTGCAAGTCATGACAACAATGTTATCTTCAATGCTAGCTCACAATTCATTTTGTTATCTGCAGCTGTGTTGTCCATGCTATGACAAGTCCGATGTAAAGCCCAGGGAAGCAAACTGTAAGTGTTTTTACAGCTACATGTGTACCACTATCTCAGTGTTCTTTTAATATTTTTTCTTCTTTTAATCTGCCCCAGAATTCAGTTCACTGGGTAGTGAGTCACCACCTATTAAACCGGGAGGTGATTTCAGACAAAAACCAGTGATTTTGGCTGCAGAACAAAGGTGGCAGAGGAGAGGAACTTAAATTAGAAATTTGGAAAGCCTCCATTTGTGTGACTGATATGTATGACGTATAGACTCCTGTTAAATGGTTTTAAATGGGGAGGACTTTGGCTTCCTCCTCCCCTCACGACATCCACTGAGCTCTATCTTTGTATGATTTCTACCATGATGTTTTAATTGTGAAACCAGATCAAGACTAATCACTTCACTCGTGGTGAATCCATACATTCAGGATGATTTGGGAGAACATCCAGTGAATGTAATATTTCCATTTCCATGGAAATATGACTTTATTTTCCTCTCTGTGTGGGTGTATAAATCCTTTTCACATCTCAGTGATATGGTCAGAATTGTAGGGTATAATAAATAATATCGATTTTATTTGCCAGAACTTTCTGTCAGGCGAGAGGCAGTGATGAGTACTGCTATTATGTGTTTTTTATTTCTAACGCAGGAATGTGCAAACTGAAGTGGATATTTGTCCATGGCAGAATGGAGGTGATAAAGGTTATGATTAGTTTCTCTTGGTTATTCATGGTGGTAATAGCTGTGAGAGTTGAAGTGCACAGGTCGCTGAGCTCAGTTGCCTTGGGATTTTGGGGATGGTAACAATGGTGGTTGCCATGAAACACGGGGCAACAGCGAAGAAGAAGGAGGGAGACAGCGAGAGTGGCTGCTAATTGGTCTGCACATGCCCAGAGGACCTGCCCTTGAAAGACCTTGTGCTCGGCTGCTCTGCTGCAGTTTACCCATTCATACGTTTGATTATACACAGACACAGAGAAAATACCATGTCGTGATTAAGAGTTTGAAAATCTGGTAACACTGACATGCGTGTGTGTGTGTGTGTGTGTGTGTGTGTGTGTGTGTGTGTGTGTGTGTGTGTGTGTGGGCCTGCTTGTGGTTTTTTAAAGAAGTCACTTGAGAAAAAACATGAACATCAAAGTTCATCCTCTTAAATTTTTGCGAGGCTTTTGGCCAGCGGTGCTCGTGTTCAGGCTCTGTTTTTTTTTTTGAAAACCAGACTTCTCAAGACTTAAATGCATTTGGACTTTTGAAGAAAAACCTCACAACAGCAGGGGCCAGATATTCACCGCTTCATATCAAGGCTCGCTTTTGAAAAAAAAAAAAAAAAAACGAATAAAATAAAATAAAAACTCACTCCAAATATCTGAAAATGCAAAGCAACAGCTCAACCCAAAATGAGAATTCAGTCATTACTGATTCACCCTCATGTTAGTTGAAAAGCCATTGAAGTTTGCAGGATGATGAAACCCATAGCCAGTTAGCCTCCATAGTTACATCTCAGCCCTTTCCCCAGACTGCTGATGTTATTTTACTGCATCGAAATACTGACATCAATTTCCAGAAAAAAAAAAAAAGAAGCACCCGTCTTGTTATAACCAAACTGTTGAAATTCCAATTCACTGGACATAAATTTAAATCATTTGACTGAAAAAAACTCATTGACTTTCTGACATTCAGCTTCATATGGTTTAACTTCTCCCATCTAGATCCTCTTCTGTTGCCCCCCCACACTCACTAGACAACCACGCTGCGGGGGATCATTTGAATCCTTTGACTCACTAGCAATGTCTAGTCGGTGTGAGCTGACTATTGCACGCTTGTGAGAGCGAGATTTATGTTTGAACCTTGGGGTTAGTCATGTTACGCGTCACAGCTAATATATTGTAAAATTACATTCTCAACAGTAACAGGATCGAACGTTTATTAGGTGTGGAGCACAAGTCTGGACAAGCGCTCACCCACACACAGCTGAGTAACTCATGGCAAATGTCGTGGTTGTGAACGTGCCAGAAGAGCCCGAGGCTGAAGCTCTGCAGTGATGCGGTGACGCATCAATTTCCGTCAGATGCCAGCGTATCACAACAGTCATTATACACAACACACATTGCCTGCAGGAGGATGATACTGAGCCGAGTTTCTCTCTGGTCATGTCCAAAGTTGCGCACTGAAAATTTTGGAACAAGTCCAGAAAAAGAAGATTCTTGTTCTCGTTCAAATCCCCGGCTGGTGGAAGACAAAGCAATAAGGAAGCACTAATGAGAAAGGGTGTGTTGTTTCATGTGTCTCCAGAGCCGCACATAATTTATCATGTCTCTCACTGAGATCTCGACCTGTTTCGGAGGCTTTCCCCCTCTCAGGCGGCCAGCAAATTCCACACTTCCATGAATGCTGTTTCATGCACTGTGCAGAGTACAGTTTCACTTTTTTTTCCTTCTTTCCTGTAATTTCACTGCTGGTTGAACTTCACTACATAACAATGTGGAGATCACTGATGGTCTGTTGCATTTGCTTTGTACGTCTCTAACCTTTTGTCCTTCCTGACATGACGACCTGTAATCTCACACTCTTTCCAGGTAATTCAGTTCTTGTTTTTACTTTTGTTATCGCATAAATCTCAACATCTAAATAAAATGCTAAAAATTGGCCATAAATCTTTCTTTGTCAAAGTTCTTCAGGTCCTTTACATTCATTTCTTTAAATCAAAAAACTAAAAAGAATATTTCTTTATGCAAAACTTTGGTTATGTCACACTCTTTATAAAATCTTATTATTATTAGTTCTCTACTTGGATTGCTTTAGTTTCTGGTCTCTTTGTCTGTTCTCCTGTTGTATTTGCATCTTGGTATTGATTATTATATCCAGTCAGTTATGTCTGTATATACATATTTATAATTATTCCTCCTAATATACACTTGACTGTTTGTGTATAAAATCCAACATGTACATTTTTTAATGTCATGAACCAGTTTCAGCTCTGGTCTATTCAACAGAAACTGTTGATATTAAAACTATAATTTTAGATTATTGCTTTAAATTTACACCCAACTGTCCAACTTCCACTTTAAGCCTGGTCTCTAAATCTGAAAGAAACTGTTGCGGTAACACATGCAAGAAAATTAAAGTTTTTCCCTCCTTCTTCTTCTTGTGACTTGTTTTTTGTTCATTTCTGGCAGCCTTAGTATTGTCTTGGTTTACAGCCTCATCTGCGGTGGTTTCATTTTCAATTTTTTTATGTTCTTTTTAAAGTGATGTTGTTTGACTCTGAAGAAAACGCAGCGTGCGTCGTTTGCACCTGATCATTAAAATGATAAACAGAATCGTGTGTTCCAGTATCTCATTTACATTCAGTCGTTAATCAGGTGACCCCATTTTTTTTAAATCTTTTTTTTTAATGTGTACATAAAAAGGAGGAAGCAAAAAAAAGAAAAACCCGTGAGAAAGTGTGTGAGAGGAAGAGGGTGTGTGAGGAAGAGGGCGTGTTCTCCAGTGTGCCAGCCCTCCTGCGTATGTTTTGTAAGTTGCCAACCATTGTTGTATTGACGCAACACCTACCTGCTGCTGTGTATAAAAGGCAAAGCCATGAATCATCTGCCTCAAATTATCAGCTCAGTGTGCCAAATAGTTCCGGCTGGCTAACAATTAACTTCAGTCCATGGCTCTGTCACCGGTGTCTGGTATGAGGATGAAGAATCTTCTTCTGGGGGTTATTCTCGGACTTCTTGCTGTTGTCCACACAACACCTGTTGATAGTAAGTAAAAAAATCCCTTTTGTTATTCTATCTGATTTTCCACAGAGTTGCTCTTTCAGACACTTAAACTAAAACTATCTCTTTTTCTGTGGATCTGTATCGGTATGATTTTATTAGCCACGTGATTTTATCTTTGAGAATTAAACTGAAACATGAATGTTGTGTTTTTTTTCCTGCTCACATCCTTGTGTGAGATATTCACTGATGCTCAATGAAATTCTTTGGCACAATGACATTCTTCTATCTCAGGACTCAGGAAGCCGTATTATGGGTTATGCGGGCTGACAAATACAGAAATTCGTCAGTACAGAAATTTCAATGTGATTCCCATGGTGTCCTTTTTCTCACCCCTTGTGAGTCAGCACTTTCCCTGCCCGCCACCTAAGATGCTCTTTATGTTTCAGGCCTAACTCTCTCTGTAAGAGTAGGATTTCATTGTCGGCGCGCAGGTTTCACTGGCACCTTCCAGATTACACACAAGAGGTCTTTGTGAAACGTTCTGAGCTGCTCCAGGAGGTGCATTAATGCGTATGACATGAATGAGGTGAAACCAAAGATCAGCAGAGAGAGCTGTTACAAAAGTTTGAGCAAACCGGTAACTTCATAGGGATCATTGGAGCTGAGCGTGACGGGGCAGAAATGGAGAGTGGAGCTGTGTAGTTTCATTCTCAGGCCTCTATTTATTTAATTAACAGATTACTGGCTCATTATGGTCAGTGGCGGAAGAAGTGCTCAGATCAGATGTACCGATTACAGCATGTACTTTTATATCACCAATAAAGTCAAGCAAAGTGTTATCAGCAAAGTTTTGACTATCCTCTTTTTAAAAATATTTTATTTATTATTATTTGACCTCTTTGAGCCTCCAGCAGGAATTTAAATAAAACCATCTTTCTTCGGTTGAACAGCTAACAACTCATAGACGTCTGAACCTGCTCTTTTGTCAGCGGCAACGAGCCAGAAAAAGTTTGGAAACCACTGGTTCTTTAAAAATGAATTGCATTTCAAATATAAAATCTTATTGTGAACTGTAACTAGTAGCTATAGCTGTAAATACAGTGAATAAAAAAAATGCAATATTCAGCACTGAAATGTAGAGGAATTTCTTTTTACTATTGATTATGATAATATGCAATGAAATAAAACCTTATCACTGTTAAACTATGATTATGCAGGTAGTTAAAAAAATACATTTAAACGGACAAAATGCCTGATTTTGTCCTCTTGCTTCCTCTTCGGTGTAATGAAACCCTGACGATGGCTTCCTTCCAAGTACGACAGAACAGTCAGACTCTGCTGTGGCGAGCTGGGCGTGTCAAACGCGGGAGTTTGCTCATAACAAAAACTGATGCTTTTGTGGTGCGGCCTCTCCTTTGTTAACCCACTTACACACGATTACTCACGTGGGTTAATCATTACTGTTCCTCACCACACCTTGTCAATGAAGACCACAACGCAAGTTTATACAAGAATTTGGGCGAAGTACAAAAGCCCTGTGTGATCACTTTGTACATACATCAAAAAAAAAAAAGCCTGGTAACTTTCCTTTGCGCTCATGCTGGGGCTGGTAGGTAAACACTTGAGCTGATCTGTGGACTTTTCCATCTGTCTTTGTCGTAGCTGTGACCCAGATCCCCACCAAAGCTGAGGATGTTGTTTTCCGAGAGGCCATGACGGAAGGGTTCCTCCTCGAAAATCCTTTTCAACTTTCCCTCACAACTGAGTCACCCAAAAGAAACGCGACGCCTCACGCTTCCCCGCAGCCGTTCTCCGAGCCCGAGGGGAGCGCCGCGGGGGGCGACAGCGAGGAGTCGGCGACCTCGGTGTTTGTCCAACATGGAGGTGACCACTACACATCTACAACCCAAAGCCCTCAGCCTGACTTTACCTCTTCACCAGTGCCAAATGAAGCCCAGTCAAGTGTCACCCCGGACCACGCTCCGGCCTCTCAAACCGCTGACTCCATCTTTGACTTCCTGAGCACTGTGGATTCAGATCTAGAGTCTGTAAACGGAGATGTGTCCACTATGACCTCTGGTTCCAACACAGAAACCAGCACTGCTTCAACGAGCTCCACAGCTGACGTCATCGAACACAAGGCGCCGTGGCTGTTCGCAGAAAGTGAGGGATCAGGATCAGGATCAACACAAGGTACGTCAGAGGAGCTTTCCGTGTCAGTCACTACTGGAAAGGCAAAATAGCAAAACAAGTCATATAAGTATTCATTTACTTCATTAATTAATGGCAAATATCTCCACCCCCCCCAGTAGTTATATCTACATTCACTGTCATATTGTCTGTAATATTTGCATATGAAGATTTTAAGCCTGTGTTTTTATGTTCCTCCACAGAAACCAGCACCGCACCCTCGACCTCCACAGCTGATGTCACCAGACACGTGGCTCCACCACTGTTCACAGAGAGTGAAGGATCGGGAACAACAGAGGGTATGTCAGAGCAGCTTTCTGTGTCAACCACTACTGAAAACATATTCCACAAGTATTATCCATTCACCACACTCAGCGTCAAAATATGTTTTTACAGGTCTTACATATTGACCGGATTATGAAGTGAACATTACTTTAATAAAGTTGCATTAACTTCAGTCTCGCGTTTAAATGTGTTTTTAGAAACAAAACAGAACCAACATGGCATCAATAACCATTAATACAAACTGTGCTGCCCTGTCGGAACATGGCTGCTTTCTTTTGCCAGTGTGGATGTGAAATAGATCTCAGATTGAATTCATAATGGTCTTAAAAAGTCTTAAACTTGTTGAAACCTGCAGAAACCCTGTTTTAAGAGTGTGATTTTTATGCTCCTCCACAGAAACCAGCACCGCACCATCGACCTCCACAGCTGATGTCATCAGACACGTGGGTCCACGACTGTTTGCAGTAACTGAAGGATCAAAACCAACAGAGGGTAAGTCAGAGGAGCTTTCAATATCAACCTCTACTGAAAAAGGCAGAACAAGTCGTACAAGCAGCCCATACATTAATGGCAAATATCGTATAACCCTGTAATCACTGTCATCTTGTCTGTAATGTTTGCATATGAAGATTTTAAGCCTGCGGTTTTTATGTTCCTCCACAGAAACCAGCACCGCACCATCGACCTCCACAGCTGATGTTACTGTAAACTTTCCAGAAGTGCTTGTAAACGAATCAGTGGTCAAAAGCATCAGTAGCCCATTCACTGATGGTAAATATCCGATATCCATTAATTATGTGTGCAATCGATATCATTATTGTCTTTACTAAGATTTTAAGTCTGTGTTTTTTATGTTTCTCTAGTGGAGAATCCGGATACTGCATTACCCCAGAACAAAGGACACATTACACCAGGTGAGGTGTAGTCAATAAACCAGCTTTCTGCATGATTCAATTCTGGCTTAAAGTCCATCTCATTAACTCCTTCTCTCCCTTATCTCCAGACTGGATCATCATCCTTGGTTTTATTGTCGGTGTTGCAGCAATGACAATGGTCTGCGTTGCCATCGCTACCAGAGAAAAGTGAGACTTTAACATCAGAAAAAAAAAACAGCAATATTTTTGATTGTAAGTTGTTTTTTTGGGGTTATTTTGAGCATAGAATTAAATTCTCTCTCTTCCTTATTGTGCAGGTGGAACGGACCAAAGCAGGTTTCCCAGCCACAGACACAAACCGTCTCCTCAAACCAGAAGAGGGAGCTAGAGATGGAGACATTTCTGCACAAAGAGGAGCCCAGGGAGAACGGGAAGGCAGCAGAGTACACAGTCATCCCTCTGGACGAGCTTCCAGAGAACTACTCATCACACTGAGCTTCACAGAGAGACCCTCTGGTGGCTGGAGACTCATCACAGAACCACAAGACTGTGTTTGGAGCGGATGAATTTGATCAGAGGAACATTACTGCCAGGGCTGTTGAGCAAAAAAAAAAAAAAAAAAAAGGTTTCTGTGGCCTTTCACGGCTCGGAGTCCTTCCTGAACGAGACTCAGCGTCTGGTTTTTCCTGCCGGCTTTTAAAAGCTCTCACCACACCTTCACTTTGAAGCTGCTGCAATACTTTGGTTGACGTATTTGTTTCCGAATCAGCTCTGTCATTAACTGTAAAATATCAAAACTAGTCGGGGAAGATGCACCAATTCCATTTATGTGAAATATAACTGGAAAGTCTTTCCAGTGTCATTGTAAATATTTTTATTTTTTTTCAAGAAAATCCCTCTGTGTGTTCTTTTTTTTCCAGTGTCTTTGCTGTAATATAATTTAATATCTTTGTAATAATGTTATTAAAGTCATGGGTTGTAACTTATATTAAGCCGCTCTTTTCATTCATTACGGAAGCTCTGAGTGCTGAACAGTGCTCAGTGCGCTAACTCATTAGCTTCTCTCGACAACCTACACAGCACTTCAGCTGTCGTTAACATGCATTTCATTGAATGTTCACATGCCGCGCGACATCCGCCCTCATCTGAGGAATAAACACAGCGGCAACTCATCAATAAACATTTATTTGTGTTTAATATTTACACACAAGTATTAAAACATTTACACATCTTCAGTCCATTTGCCGCACAAATATTTGTGTGCTCCGTTACAGTTTTATTTGAGTACGAGTGCGATCAATCCTGCATGCGTTCAGTCAGTCAAAGTCAAAGGAAGTTCTGCATTACAATGAATGTCAGACACAAAAAAGACAAAATGTTGAATACTTTCTCGGACCGGTATGTGCACACAATCAAAAAGGAAGATAGAAAATAGAAGTTTTATGATCTACAGATTGTACAGTTTCACATGTTCATAGAAAACACTTACTAAGCTAGGCCATACACATTCTTATTCAGCCCGAGGACCAATGACAAATGAAACAGACGGGAAAGCGATGCAACGAATTAACAGAGGATGGGTTTTCACATACATCAGGGTGTGCTGATAATTCCTGAGGGAGGGGGGTGGGGTGGGTGGGGGGTGGGGGGGTGTGCTTGAGTCAAAACACTGGATGGCTTGCTGAGGTCTCGCAACATGTAGACATACTGTAGCTGCCAACACCAATATGCTCATAACCCTTAATAAATAACCCAATCTGCAGTGAATCAATAACAACGTGGAGTCATTAAAACAAGTGGAAAATTTTGATCTCTCGTCCCTGACAAACATTTTGGAGCTCAGTAGTTTCTCTTAAAAACAGATAAATTCAATGTATTGCCTGTAAATAAAACAACCTATAAGTTCACAACCTACTGAGACAACTAGAGGCCCGTTAGAGGGACAGTTAACATCGCACTAATATTGTTACATACAGTATATATAACTATAGACTTTATAGAAACTTTTAGCATAGCAAAAACAATTCTGATAGATGACAAAAAAATGTCAAATTCTATACATTTGATTTATACACGTCATCTAAAGAGAGTATATACACAAAGTGCAAGGAGGCACTTTAAACATGAACATATAAGCTGCTGCTTATATGAAAAGAGAAATAAATAATTCAGTTTTCACCTAGGTGTGAACAGAGTTGTTACACGGACTTAAACTCAAAACATGTTCATATTCAGCCAACATCCTACGACCTTGTTGCTACGGCTTCGGATTCTTACGCAGAATTTATTGTGCGCTTGCTACTCACTTTACTCTCACAAGCTTTTTTATTTCAATCTAAAAAAAAAAAAAAATCTGCTGTGTAAAAAGTAAAATCTGCAAAACACTAAGTAACATCCTGCGAGGAAGGCCCAGCCGTCCTCGCTCAGAGTGTAGTGAAGCTGGAAGGTGGAGCTGTTTTCGTTTCCCCCATGCTAAAATGTGAGTTGCGATATTGATGAATAGCAGTATCTTTTGCTTTTCTTTTTTTTTTTTTTAAAATCCAGAAAATCATACTGACTGCACTCTGCAGTTGACATCTTCAAGGCAAGGTTGTCATATAGCAAAGAAATAAACAATTTGAAATAAAACACAGAGCAATGCACTGGCCCGCTGAGAGTTTCTTTAGCCTCCAACTTTCTTTTCCTTTGTTCATCCTCCTCTCAGAAACACACATGAACACAGGCATACTTTTTGACTGCAAACAGTAACGCAGTGCTTCACTCATAAAGAACATATGTATATATATATGTATATATACAAAAAATAAATAAAATAAATAAATAACTGGGAGGGCACCCTTCATGAACTCTTGTTTTCTGCTTCACGGCTCCCTGCAGCACATCCTGTACTGTTTGTTACCACATTTAGAGGCCGCACCCTCCATCCCCTCTAATGGTCTAAGTCCTAAGCTTTGCTTCTTACGCTTGACCATGTGTGTGCGACATCAGGGTGTAATCCCATAAGTCAAACAGTGAAAGTTAAATGCAGTATTTAACCATCTCGCACTTACATCGCGACGCCGCACGAAGTGCTGTGTCTTTCCGTTCACGCTCTTGTTTTCTTTAACGCTTGCAGCAGCAGCAGCAGCAGCAGCAGCAGCAGCACCACGTAAGGCCCTGTAGTGTTGTCAACTGAATGTTTGATTCTTCTGAGCGAAGCGCACGACGTGCAGCCGCTCGTTGCAGTTTGTGTCCAGTTAGTGCAAATGCAAGATCTAATACAAGTTGGTGAGTCATCTGTAGTTTGCTGCAGTAAAAAAAAAAAAAAAAA
>NW_019174266.1:1371288-1371548 GCF_002260705.1 Seriola dumerili
AAATCCAGAAAATCATACTGACTGCACTCTGCAGTTGACATCTTCAAGGCAAGGTTGTCATATAGCAAAGAAATAAACAATTTGAAATAAAACACAGAGCAATGCACTGGCCCGCTGAGAGTTTCTTTAGCCTCCAACTTTCTTTTCCTTTGTTCATCCTCCTCTCAGAAACACACATGAACACAGGCATACTTTTTGACTGCAAACAGTAACGCAGTGCTTCACTCATAAAGAACATATGTATATATATATGTATATAT
>NW_019174266.1:1371573-1616553 GCF_002260705.1 Seriola dumerili
CTCTTTGTTCTGTTCTCCTGTTGTATTTGCATCTTGGGTATTGCATTATTATATCCAGTCTAAGTTATGTTCTAGTAGATACATATTTATAATTATTCCTCCTAAATATACACCTTGACTGTTTGTGTATAAAATCCAACATGTTACATTTTTTAATGTCATAGAACCAGTTTCAGCTCGGGGTCTATTCAACAGAAAACTGTTTTGATATTAAAACTATAATTTTATAGATTATTGCTTTAAATTACACCCAACTGTCACAACTTTCCACTTTAAGCTGGTCTCTAAAATCTGAAAAGAAACCTGTTGCGGTTAACACATGCCAAGAAAATTAAAGTTTTTCCCTCCTTCTTCTTCTTGTGACCTGTTTTTTGTTCCATTTCTTGGCAAGCCTTAGTATTTGTCTCTTGGTTTACAGCCTCATCTTGCGGTGGTTTCATTTTCAATTTTTTTTATGTTCTTTTTAAAGTGATGTTGTTGACTCTGAAGAAACGCAGCGTGCGTCGTTTGCACCTGATCATAAATGATAAACAGAATCGTGTGTTCCCAGTATCTCATTTACATTACCAGTCTGTTAATCAGGTTGACCCCATTTTTTTTTTAAATTCTTTTTTTTTAAGTGTGTACAATAAAAAGGAGGAGCAAAAAAAAAGAAAAAACCGTGAGGAAAGTGTGTGAGAGGAAGAGGCTGTGTTGAGGAAGAGGGCGTGTTCTCCAGTGTGTGCCAGCCCTCTGCGTATGTTTTGTAAAAGTTGCCAACCATTGTTGTATAGACGCAACAAGCCTACCTGCCTGGCTTGTGTTAAAAGGCAAAGCCATGAATCATCTGCCTCAAATTATCAGCTCAGTGTGCCAAATAGGTTCCGCGCTGGCTTAACAATTAACTTCAGTCCATGGCTCTGTCACCGGTTCTGGTATGAGGATGAAGAATTCTTCTTCTGGGGTTATTCTCGGGACTTCTTGCTGTTTCCACACAAACCTGTTGATAGTAAGTAAAAATCCCTTTTGAATTATTCTATCTGATTTTCCACAGAGTTGCCTCTTTCAGACAACTTAAAACTAAAAACTTATCTCTTTTTCTGTGGATCTGTATCCGGTATGATTTTATTAGCCACGTGATTTTATCTTTGAGAATTAAACTGAAACATGAATGTTTGTTTTTTTTCCTGCTCACATCCTTGTGTGAGATATTCACTGATAGCTTCAATGAAATTCTTTGGCCAAACAATTGACATTCTTCTATCTCAGGACTTCAGGAAGCGCGTTATTATGGTTATGCGGGCTGACAAATACAGAAATTCGTCAGTACTAGAAATTTCAATGTGCAATTCCATGGGGTGTCCTTTTTCTCAACCCCTTGTGAGTCAGCACTTTCCCTGCCCGCCACCTAAGATGCTCTTTATGTTTCAGGCCTAACTCTCTCTGTAAGAGTAGCGATTTCATTGTCGTGCGCGCAAGGTTTTTCACTGGCACCTTCCAGATTACACACAAGAGGTCTTTGTGAAACGTTCTGAGCTGCTCCAGGAGGATGCATTAATGCGTCTTATGACATGAATGAGGGAACCAAAAGATCAGCAGAGGAGAGCTGTTACAAAAAGTTTGAGCAAACCGGTAACTTCACTAGGATCATTGGAGGCTGAGCGTGACGGCAGAAGGAAAATGGAGAGTGGAGCTGTGTAGTTTCCAATTCTCAGGCCTCTTATTTATTTAATTAACAGAATTACTGGCTCATTATTGGTCAGTGGCTGGAAGAAGTGCTCAGATCAGATGTACCGATTAACAGGCATGTACTTTTATATCACCAATAAAGTCAAGCAAAGTTGTTATCAGCAAAGTTTTGACTATTCCTTCTTTTTAAAATATTTATTTATTATTATTTTTGACCCTCTTGAGCCTCCAGCAGGAATTTAAATAAAACCATCTTTCTTCGGGTTTGAACAGCTAACAACTCTAGACGTCTGAACCTGTCTTTTTCAGCGGAACGAGCCAGAAAAAAGTTTGGACAACCCAACTGTATTGTTCTTTTAAAAAATGAATTGCATTTCAAATATAAAATCCTTTATTGTGAACTGTTTACTAGTAGCTATAGCCTGTAAAATTACAGTGAATAAAAAAAATGGCAATATTCAGCACCTTTGAATGTAGAGGAATTTCCTGTTTTTACTATTGATATAGATAAATGCCATATGAAATAAAACCTATCTATCCACTGTCTGGTTTAAACTATGATTACTGCAGGTAGTTAAAATAAATACAATTTTAAACGGAACAAAATGCCTTGATTTTGTCCTCTTGCTTCCTCTTCGGGTGTAATGAAACCCTGGACGATGGCTTCCATTCAAGTACTACAGAACAGTTCAGACCTCTGCAGCTGCTGCGAAGCTGGGCGTGTCAAAATCGCTGGGAGTTTGCTCATTAACAAAAACTGAATGCTTTTGTGGTGCGGCCTCGTCCTTTTAAACCCCACTACACCACAAGTTACTCACGTGGGGGTTAACATTTACTGTTCCTCACCACACCTTGGTCAATGAAGACCACAACGCAAGTTTATTACAAAAGAATTTGGTGCTGCGAAGTACAAAAGCCCTGTGTGATCCATTTGTACATACTATCAAAAAAAAACAAAGCTCTTTCGGTAACTTTCCTTTGCGCTCATGCTGGGGGCTGGTACGTGTAAAACCACTTGCGCTGATCTGTAGGATCTCTTTTTCCATCTGTCTTTGTCGTAGCTGTGACCAGATCCCCAACCAAAGCTATTGGATGTCTGTTTTCGAGAGGCCATGACGGAAGGGTGTCCTCCTCGAAAAATCCTTTTTCAAACTTTCCCTCACAACTGAGTCACCAAAAAAAACGCGACGCCTCACGCCTTCCCCGCAAGCCGTTCTCCGGAAGCCGGTTGCAGGGGAGCGCCGCGGAGGGGCGACAGCGAGGAGTCTCTGGCCGACCTCGGCTGTTTTGTCCAACATGGACGGTTGACCACTCACACATCCTACAAACCCAAAAGCCTCAGCCTGACTTTACCTCTTCACCAGTGCCAAATGAAGCCCAGTCAAGGTGTCACCCCGGACCCCGCCTCCGGCCAACTCTCAAACGCCTGACTCCATCTTTGACTTCTGTAGCACTGTTTGATTCAGATCTAGAGTCTGTAAACGGAGATGATGTCACTATGACACCTCTAGTGTTCCAACACAGAAACCAGCACGTGCTTGCAACGCGAAGCTCCACAGCTGACGTCATCGAACACAAGGCGCCGTGGCTGTTCGCATGAAATGAGGGATTCAGGTATCCAGGATCAACACAAGGTTACGTCAGAGGAGCTTTTCAGTGTCGAGTCCTACTACTGGAAAGGCAAAATAGCAAAACAAAGTCATATGTAATTATTCATTTACTTCATTAATTAATGAGCAAATATCTTCACCCCCTCCCTTATTAGTTATACCTACATTCACTTGTCATATTGTCTGTAATATTTGCTATACTGAAGATTTTTAAGCCCTGTTTTTTATGTTCCTCCACAGACAACCAGCACCGCACCCTCGACCTCCACAAGCTGATGTCACCCAGGACACGTGGCTCCACCACTGTTTCCACAGGAGGTGAAGGGAATCGGGAACAAACAGAGGTATTTCAGAGCAGCTTCTGTGTCAACACACTACTGAAAAAACATAGCTTCCACAAAGTATTATCCATTCACCACCACTCATCGTCACAAATATAGTTTTACAGGGTCTTTACATATTGACCGGATTATGAATGTGAACATTGACTTTAATAAAAGTACTGACATTAACTTCAGTCTGGCGTATTAAAAGTTTTTTAGAAACAAAAACAGAACCAACATGGCATCAGATAACCATTAATACAAACTGCTGCTACCCTGTCGGAACATGGCTGGCTTTCTTTTTGCCAGTGTAGGATGTGAAACTAGATCTCAGATCTGAATTTCATTAAAGGTTCTTAAAAAGTCTTAAACTTGTTGAAACCTGGCGAAGACGAAACCGCTCGTTTTAAGAGTGTGATTTTTAATGCTCCTCCACAGGAAACCAAGCACGCACCACTCGAACCTCCACAGCTGATTGTCATACAGACAACGTGGCGTCCACGACTGTTGCGTAACTGAAGGATCAAAACCAAACAGAGGGTAAGGTCAGAGGAGCTTTCAATATATCAAACCTCTACTGAAAAAGGCAGAACACAGTCGTACAAGCAGCCCATACCCATTAATGGCAAATATCGTATAACCCTGTTTATCACTGTCATCTTGCTCGTTATGTTTGCATATTGAAGATTTTAGCCTGCCGGTTTTTATGTTTCCTCCACAGAAACCAGCACCCGCAACCATCGACCTCCACAGCTGATGTTACTGTAAACTTTCCAGAAAGTTGCTTGTAAACGAATCAGTGGTCAAAAGCATCAAGTAGCCCATTCACTGATGGTAAATATCCGATATCCATTAATTATGTGTGCAATCGATATCATTATTGTCTTTACTAAGATTTTAAAAGTCTGGTGTTTTATGTTTCTTCTAGTGGAGAATCCGGATACTGCATTACCCCAGAACAAAGGACACATTACACCAGGTGAGGTGTAGTCAATAAACCAGCTTTCTGCATGATTCAATTCTGGCTTAAAAGTCCATTCTCATTAACTCCTTCTCTCCCTTATCTCCAGACTGGATCATCATCCTTGGTTTTATTGTCGGTGTTGCAGCAATGACAATGGTCTGCGTTGCCATCGCTACCAGAGAAAAGTGAGACTTTAACATCAGAAAAAAAAAAACAGCAATATTTTTGATTGTAAGTTGTTTTTTTGGGGTTATTTTGAGCATAGAATTAAAAATCTCTCTCTCTTCCTTATTGTGCAGGTGGAACGCGACCAAAGCAGGTTTCCCAGCCACAGACACAAACCGTCTCCTCAAACCAGAAGAGGGAGCTAGAGATTGGAGACATTTCTGCACAAAGAGGAGCCCAGAGGAGAACGGGAAGGCAGCAGAGTACACAGTCATCCCTCTGGACGAGCTTCCAGAGAAACTACTCATCACACTGAGCTTCACAGAGAGACCCTCTGGTGCTGGAGACTCATCACAGAACCACAAGACTGTGTTTGGAGCGGATGAATTTGATCAGAGGAACATTACTGCCAGGGCTGTTGAGCAAAAAAAAAAAAAAAAAAAAAAGGTTTTCTGTGGCCTTTCACGGCTCGGAGTCCTTCCTGAACGAGACTCAGCGTCTGGTTTTTCCTGCCGGCTTTTAAAAGCTCTTCACCACACCTTCACTTTGAAGCTGCTGCAATACTTTGGTTGACGTATTTTGTTCCGAATCAGCTCTGTCATTAACTGTAAAATATCAAAACTAGTCGGGGAAGATGCACCAATTCCATTTATGTGGGAAATATAACTGGAAAGTCTTTCCAGTGTCATTGTAAATATTTTTATTTTTTTTTTCAAGAAATCCCTTCTGTGTGTTCTTTTTTTTCCAGTGTCTTTGCTGTAATATAATTTAATATCTTTGTAATAATGTTATTAAAGTCATGGGTTGTAACTTATATTTAAGCCGCTCTTTTCATTTCATTACGGAAGCTCCTGGAGTGCTGAACAGTTGCTCAGTGCGCTAAACTCATTAGCTTCTCTCGACAACCTACACAGCACTTCAGCTGTCGTTAACATGCATTTCATTGAAATGTTCACATGCCGCGCGACATCCGCCCTCATCTGAGGAATTAAACACAGCGGCAACTCATCAATAAACATTTATTTGTGTTTAATATTTACACACAAGTATTAAAACATTTACACATCTTCAGTCCATTTGCCGCACAAATATTTGTGTGCTCCGTTACAGTTTTATTTGAGTACGAGTGCGATCAATCCTGCATGCGTTCAGTCAGTCAAAGTCAAAGGAAGTCTGCATTACAATGAATGTCAGACACAAAAAAGACAAAATGTTGAATACTTTCTCGACCGGTATGTGCACACAATCAAAAAGGAAGATAGAAAATAGAAGTTTTATGATCTACAGAATTGTACAGTTTCACATGTTCATAGAAAACACTTACTAAGCTAGGCCATACACATTCTTATTTCAGCCCGAGGACCAATGACAAATGAAACAGACGGGAAAGCGATGCAACGAATTAACAGAGGATGGGTTTTCACATACATCAGGGTGTGCTGATAATTCCTGAGGGAGGGGGGTGGGGTGGGTGGGTGGGGGTGTGCTTGAGTCAAAACACTGGATGGCTTGCTGAGGTCTCGCAACATGTAGACATACTGTAGCTGCCAACACCAATATGCTCATAACCCTTAATAAATAACCCAATCTGCAGTGAATCAATAACAACGTGGAGTCATTAAAACAAGTGGAAAATTTTGATCTCTCGTCCCTGACAAACATTTTGGAGCTCAGTAGTTTCTCTTAAAAACAGATAAATTCAATGTATTGCCTGTAAATAAAACAACCTATAAGTTCACAACCTACTGAGAACAACTAGAGGCCCGTTAGAAGGACCGTTTAACATCGCACTAAATATTGTTACATACAGTATATATAACTATAGACTTTATAGAAACTTTTAGCATAGCAAAAACAATTCTGATAGATGACAAAAAAAATGTCAAATTCTATACATTTGATTTATACACGTCATCTAAAGAGAGTATATACACAAAGTGCAAGGAGGCACTTTAAACATGAACATATAAGCTGCTGCTTATATGAAAAGAGAAATAAATAATTCAGTTTTCACCTAGGTGTGAACAGAGTTGTTACACGGACTTAAACTCAAAACATGTTCATATTCAGCCAACATTCTACGACCTTGTTGCTACGGCTTCGGATTCTTACGCAGAATTTATTGTGCGCTTGCTACTCACTTTACTCTCACAAGCTTTTTTATTTCAATCTAAAAAAAAAAAAAAATCTGCTGTGTAAAAAGTAAAATCTGCAAAACACTAAGTAACATCCTGCGAGGAAGGCCCAGCCGTCCTCGCTCAGAGTGTAGTGAAGCTGGAAGGTGGAGCTGTTTTCGTTTCCCCCATGCTAAAATGTGAGTTGCGATATTGATGAATAGCAGTATCTTTTGCTTTTCTTTTTTTTTTTTTTAAAATCCAGAAAATCATACTGACTGCACTCTGCAGTTGACATCTTCAAGGCAAGGTTGTCATATTAGCAAAGAAATAAACAATTTGAAATAAAACACAGAGCAATGCACTGGCCCGCTGAGAGTTTCTTTAGCCTCCAACTTTCTTTTCCTTTGTTCATCCTCCTCTCAGAAACACACATGAACACAGGCATACTTTTTGACTGCAAACAGTAACGCAGTGCTTCACTCATAAAGAACAATATATATATATATATATATATATATATATAATATATATATATATATATATATATATATATATATATATATATATGTATATATACAAAAAATAAATAAAATAAATAAATAACTGGGAGGGCACCCTTCATGAACTCTTGTTTTCTGCTTCACGGCTCCCTGCAGCACATCCTGTACTGTTTGTTACCACATTTAGAGGCCGCACCCTCCATCCCCCTCTAATGGTCTAAGTCCTAAGCTTTGCTTCTTACGCTTGACCATGTGTGTGCGACATCAGGGTGTAATCCCATAAGTCAAACAAGTGAAAGTTAAATGCAGTATTTAACCATCTCGCACTTACATCGCGACGCCGCACGAAGTGCTGTGTCTTTCCGTTCACGCTCTTGTTTTCTTTAACGCTTGCAGCAGCAGCAGCAGCAGCAGCAGCAGCGCAGCAGCAGCAGCAGCAGCAGCAGCAGCAGCACCACGTAAGGCCCTGTAGTGTTGTCAACTGAATGTTTGATTCTTCTGAGCGAAGCGCACGACGTGCAGCCGCTCGTTGCAGTTTGTGTCCAGTTAGTGCAAATGCAAGATCTAATACAAGTTGGTGAGTCATCTGTAGTTTGCTGCAGTAAAAAAAAAAAAAAAAAACTGGCCGACTGTTTGTGCTTGCAGTACAGTTGACTCTTCTAACTTTCACCTTTTTTTTTTCTTCTTTTTGTTTGTGATTTTTTTTTTGTTTGTGTTTTTTTTTTTTGTGTAGTTTCGTCGGCAGAGAGTAAAAGCTGGTGGAACTCAGGGTAAGGCGCAGCAGCATCTGAAGCTGCTTTACTCGCATTTCCATGGTTCCTCCTCAACAAGAGAGAAATCTGGAGTCTTGCCATTTTTGCCCATGGTGACCTGTAAGCAATTATCAAGAACATCTAACTACTGGGGCCAAGGCACCGTCATGTACACACCGTCAGCGGTTGGGGGCAGAGAAGCCATTGTTTCATTTACATTCGGGCCAGTGGCCTCGGGGCTGAGTCCCCAACACAGACAAACATGTCCTCTCATGCACTGACACAACGAGACAGTGATGCTGTTTACACGTCACAGTGCTTCGTTATTAACAGAAGAACATCTGGAGTTGGCCATGTATTTTATGGATTCTCTGCCCAACCGAATTACAATACTTATCAGTTAATGATCACAGTGCAACTTTAGCATCAGACAAAAAGTCGCATTATACAGGCAATATGAAATATCAATGAAAAAAGTTTTTAACGGGTGAAATTCTCTGAAGTTGTGTTTGTTTGGAAAGCTAGCTACAATATAGATGGGAGAGGACCTGAGATTGGCATTTCATGAATGTATATGCATCACTTTGGATGAGACATGGTGAAACAGCAGTCTTTATGCGTACCACTGGCTACAAAAACGCTTTGAAAAGATGGGCAATTATTGAAAACTGTAATTTGGTCAGGGCTGCCACAAATACATGTCCAATTAAGTAGACAAAAGAAAATAAATAAATGAATAAAAAACAGCTTCTAAACAAATTCCAAGACATACCACAACAAAATACAAGTCAAATATAATCGTGTACAGAGACAACGCTTTCTGTTTGATTGATACTTAAACACTTTTCCATTGGATTTTATGAGAGAAAAACAGAGTTTTTGAAGATGATAAAAAAAAAATAAATATATATAATATATATATAAAAAAAAAAGAACAAACTTTGCTTTTGATGAACCTGGTATCACAAAAACTGCTTTTTCATGTGACATTTACTGATCACATAGTCACAAATACACCAATATAGGAAGAAACACAAACATGGACACAGGAAGAAAAGACAAACACATGGACACAGCTGGGGAGGAGTCTCTACATACAAGTCTCTATATCCGTTAACGTGAAATGTACCTTGCAGTCGTCTATCAAGATTGAGTTGTGATGAGTGTATACATTCTGGTTGGAGTTATTTTCATAGTAGGACTGTGTCTTTGCCATCTCGAACTCGTCCATCCGGCTCTGCTGGGCGTCAAACATGTCCAGCTCATCTTTGGAGAGGTGGTAGACGATACCGGCTCCGTAGGAGTCCCCGACCACGTTGACTGAGGTGCGGAAACGATCCCTGCATGTTGAAGAAGAGAGTGACGGGGAGGATACGGAGGGGGAGGGAAAATGATTAGCAGAAGAAACGACAAAGAGAACAACACTGTGGCAGGCAAAACTTTTCCTTTTTAGCCTTAGCTCGCAGCATGGGTGAAGGGATGGCAATCACTTGGCTGGCCCATCGCTCCAGACTGACATATCTCAGGAAGTGTTGGATGGGTTGCCATGGCGTTGTGTGCAGACACTAATGATCTGCAGAGGATGAATCCTAATGATTTTGGTGATCCACAGGCTAGTTCCACCATGGGGGTTTTTGTGTGAAATGTCACACATTGTCTAATATTTTGGATTGTCACCAACTACCTGAAAAGCTCGTGACATCGCACTTTGTGTTTAGTGCTATAAGAAAACGTTGGCATGCAAACGTCTTAAAGTAAAATGGTGAACACGGTAAACATCACACCTGATATCCGTCACCCACACATGTTAGCATTGTCACTGTGTTAGCATGCATTTAGCTCAAGGTACAGCCTCACACAGAGCCGCATGGCTTTAGATTCTTAACCTTGTTATCTGACTTTAAGGAACTGTTCTTACGTCCTTTATGTTATTAGTTCAGTCAGATTCATAAAAGGGTTTCCACCATTTATATGAATTACTCATGTCCCATTTAGCCTGAGGGTCAACATAACATCTGTAATTAGGTAGTGTGTAGGTGGGGTATCAGCATTATATTAAGTAGCGCCAATAGAAAGGAAAGCACTAGGACTGCTTTTCTTTTTTCTTTTCCTTTTTGATGATGTAGTTCCATGTGCTCTGGATCCATGTCAGATGTGTGGGCATAATGAGAGGTGCAGTTCTATGTCTTCAGAGTTGTATGTGTCTGTTGTTAAGACACTAAAATCATCAATCATTGCCCCTGTGCTGATGTTTTTGGTGTTGGTGTTGAACTCACAGCAGCCAGTCGACAGCGACCAGGAGGCTGATGTCCTGAGTGGGCAGCCCCACCGCCGTGAGGATCAGGAGCATGGTCACGAGCCCGGCGCTGGGGATACTGGCTGCTCCAACACTGGCCAGGGTGGCTGTCATACTGAGACAGGGAGAACAAGTTCAACTCTCAGCAGGACAAACCACAGGATGTAAGGCCCCCCCCCCAACACACCACTGCACACATGTAACATCCAGTCACTGCATTTCTAATACAAATGGAATGATGATAAATATCTGAAATCAGTCAAACTAGGAAGTGCATGAGTCTACAACTATAATCACATAAGTAAAATACAGAAAGATAATACGGATAAGTGTAAAAAAAAGTTAAAACATTTTACTTTATGCACGTTTCACAGTGTTTATATGGGAAAAAAAAATCATTTGAAAGAAGGATATTCATTATATTTACGACCCTGTTGAGAAGACATCAGCTGATTTATTGCTAAAACATCACCTCACCGCGTGTTGTGAAATCTCTCCACTCTCACCTGACAGTAATGATCTGGCCCCAGTCGAGATCGATGCCGTTCATCTGAGCGATGAAGATGGCGGCCACGGCCTCGTAAAGCGCCGTGCCGTCCATGTTGATGGTGGCGCCCACTGGGAGGACAAATCGCGTTACTCTCTTGTCGATGCCCAGGTTCTCCTCTAAGCAGCGGAACGTGACGGGCAAGGTCCCGGCACTGCGGCGGATCAAGGGAGAAGATGTTTTATTTTCTAGTTTTTATGTTCAGTTTGCAAACTCTGCATCAAACTTGCAGAAAAAAAAGACAACTTAAAAACTGAACTGTCTGTTGAGAATTAATTTGACTGGTAAATCAATGTTATTCATTGTTAACTTCTCACATGAAACAGTCTTACGTGGGCTGCGGATTTCACCAGTTTAGGTGGGACTCTCACTGAGATAACACCGGCAGTTACTCTGCAGTTGTTCTGTTTGTTTGTTTTTTTCCTGATAATTAATATGTGTTTGTTGTTGATGGCAGAGCAGTGAGCAGACAGGAACTTGAAAGAACTGAGCTCACCTCAGGAGGGGGAAAGAGTGTATCTCGTGTCATTAATAAAACATGGCGCATAGGAAAGATATCCCACGTGGAGGCAAAGTGAGAAGCTGTTGCTGGCAAGACTACTTGAAAATAAAAAAGTTATAGCTGTTATTTAAAAGAACACGGCCGCATATGTAAGGGGAATATTCATCAAAACACGCAGCGCATCGTTGGAAGGAGACCCTGAGGCAGAGGCGGTCACACTGCGCCCGCCGGCGGAGGTGGAGTCTGAATATAAAGCAGGAGTGAAGGGCAGAAATGTCTCGTACCTGGACGCTGTTCCGAGTGCTGTCACCCAAGCCTGGAACACTCCCATGAAGAACTTGAAAGGGTTTTCTTTTACTATTAAAAAATATATGAGCGGAAGGAAGATGCCTCCGTGGATGATGAGGCCCACTATCACAGTGACCATGTACATCCCCAGCTGCCTCGCCACCACCTCCAAATCAGCAATGGAGATGATCTTTCCGCAGATGAGGCAGGCGATACCAATGGGGGAGTACCTGAGGAGAAACACAAGATTGCTTTTTTATATCTTCTGTAGCAAAGGTCTGAGACCACTTTCCCGCGGCAAAGAGAAGAAACTGCGGGAATGTTTCGGCAGTTTTACTGACTGTGGAGCACTCACCACATAATTGCGCCAACAAGCCTCATAACAATCTCATTCAGGACGTTGAAAAACTCCAACATCATTTTGGCTTTTTCTCCCATTTTCCCCATAATAACTCCGAAAGCGACAAAGAATCCAATCAAACCTGCAAAAACACAGAATACAGTAATGTTAAATAAGTCTTGGATTCAGCTCTAATAGATAATCAATGTCCTGGGATGAGGACTAATCACTCATTGACTAATATTCTGAAAAGTAGTAGAGGAGATACACAAGGACATTTTCTTATGAAAAAAATCAAACAGATCTATCAGTTTGTCCAATTTGTTGCAGATCTATATAAACTTTGGATCTGCAGATAATAATCCTGATCTGGTGGAAGTAAGCGTTCGACCGAGTGCCATTCTAGTTCTGATACAATTGAAAATAAAAGAAAAAACTTCTGCTTTTCTTCAACAACTGCTATTTTAAGTTGTGCAGTGGGTGTGTTTTGAAACTCTTCACCTACCCAGGACGTTCATCCCACTCTTGAACTGCAGTGACCTCTTGATGGTGAATTGTGGGGGCGCCTTGGTCCTGTTAGTGGGCACTGGTACTTTGGTGGTTACTGTCTGGATCTGGACGAGAAGAAAATAACAAACGGTTGAGGCTACTGGCATATGAGTCAGACTTTACATGGTGGGTGAAAAGTTTCTCTGAGACTCCTACCTGCTGAAAACAGGCCTGCACCAAGTTCTCTGGGAAGAGATTGCGGATGAGATCGAAGAAAGCGTCCACGCTGGACACCTCGTCGTTCTTCCTTCCCTGCCCGAGGTTAGCCCTCAGCTTGGGGTTCCCTGGATGGATGAGCAGCACCAGGATCACTCCCAGGACGGCTGCGATCACCGTTGTTGACATGTAGTACACCATGGCCCTGGTGCCCAGGCGGCCACTGGATTTGGCATCCAAACCGGCAAGACCTGTCGGGATGGTATGTTTTACAGGATAATAAAATAATCGTGCAATATCAAAAAGATAAAACCCAAGAAATACTAAAATACACTGAACGTCGCTGCATGGATCCTATAGGAATCATGTGTTTTCTGTCTTTAATAGACAGTTGATCAGCTCCCGTCACCAAACAGATGCCGCTGTGCCTCCAGACCTCCAGAGCTGTCAGTGTTTGAACTGTGAAGCCTCCACACTCGCTTCATTTAGATAAGAAGTGCTGGCGATGTGATTGTGACTGTTCTCTGAGGAACATATTGTCGCAGATACATTTGGAAAAACTAATTCTGCACCTGAGAATTTCATGTGAATTGCTTCCAAAGTGAGATGACTCAGTCAGAAACTGCTGGCAGAGTCCGTGTAGACACAAGAACGACACGTCTACACACGTCTGCATTTGTACTCAGCTGAACAATTAGACTTCTCTCTTGAATTCACGGTTTAATCATCCTGAATGAAAGCAGGTGAATGGAGCACGTCTCAACTTCCTGAACAGCACATGTTGCACAGCAGCACATCCAGCGTGCACGGAGGGGGGTAACTGAGCTGGGTAAGGAGGGCTTGTTGGAGGTTGTCTGCGCTGGAGGCAGAACTGTAAATGTGTCTGCACGCTGCACCATATACCATACATCCACATGTCCACATGTGCAGGTCATCAGCTGGATACATGCAGGTGAATGAGTCAGGATTTTCTCAGGTGATAATGTTACTGAATGTAAATCCAGTTTCTTAAAATTAATATTTATATACATGTGAACACAGCAGGATAATAATAATAAAAACGTACAGAAAAATAGATTTAATTTGTATAGATGTGTATTTCAGTGGAAATCAAATACAGGTGAACTAACACAATAGATTTTGTAGTCTAGTATGAGGTTTATATCTTCATGAAGAATAATGACAGTGTGCAAAAACAATAACATGTGCCTCCTGTTTTCTTTGTACACAAAACAGGCATTTTTCAATTTGCTCAAACTCCCAAGTGGCACAACGTGACCTCTGTCAGGACACTTGTCTGTGTTTTGCAGCAGCTACTGTACCTCACCCACCTGTGACCAAACTGGAGACAACGAGGGGCAGAATAAGCATCTTCAGCATCCTCATTAGGATCTCCCCCGGGAAGGCGATGATCATGATAACATCAGGAGGGAGGGGGGATACGTGCCGCAGCAGCATCCCAGTGATGGAACCCAGAAACACACCTGAGCCGGCGAGAAAACACACACATGAAGAAAAAACAAACCCAAACAACACAAAAGCCACGAGATACGAACCGTGAACGCACCATGTGTCTGAATGGAAATATATCAACAGTTTTTGTGATGAATAAAATCTCACCTTCTTCTCATTAGAATCTTAATTACATTAATCGCAGCCTTTTATCAGAGAGCCACAAGTACCATGGTGTTACCTATACTGTTATAATTATGAACATATGTGATGAATTAAACTTTTGAACTCATGAGGTCACTTGCGTTTTATCATACAGACGCTAAATAAGACAATGGCACGAACACATGATATTAATTTCTATTTTTATCTGTCAACACATGCAGCAGAAAAAAATTGATAAAAACAAATGAAAAATAAAAGTAAAGACGCCTGTTTTCCTCGGTAAGGTGCCTTCAAATGGAACATTAAAGTCGTGCTTCAACACTTCAGTGAATTATGGTGTAATTTAAATCATCAGAGACTAAATACCATCAAACACTTTGCCTTTTGAGTGCGTGCTATTTTGTTTTTACATCAAGGAAGAAGCTGTGAGATATTTTCATATTTCAAGTATACGTAGTAAAACGTGTTTAGCTTGACGTGAGGCAACGCAGCAGCTCAGTGATCAGCACTGTTGCCTCTCAGCAACAAGTTTTCCTCCTGATGCTCCGGTTTCCTCCCACAGACATGCAGGTAAGGATAAACTGCCCGTCGGTGTAGCTGTGTTTGTCTGCCTAAGTGTGTCTGTGCACTGATGGACTAACAACGTACTGAAGAGTGAACCCTGCCTCTTATCTAATGCATGCTGGGAAACGCACGCATTAGTGGGACTGGGAAAAATGAACTTACCGAGGATCGTGAGAGTGAGAACCATGTTCTTCATGATTTTATCACACAGACCGCCGCATGGATTCTCAGCAGCTTCGACTATGGGCTCCAAATGGCTCTCGTCCATCCTGACTTCCACTTGCTTCTGCATTTTGTTGGCACTGAAGAAGAAAGACAACAAGTGCTGTTAATTACTGAATCTTGTTACTACATTTAATAAAAAAGAAGCTTTTTAATCTCTAAGCAACAGATTTGCTTAGAAGAACAATGATTGGAAGAGGTTCAAAGATGGAGGTGGGGGCACGCTACGGTTAAGGAAGTAGCTGGAACTCTATTTTCCAGTAGAATTATTCCATTATTGCTGAGTCTGAAACAAATAGTAAACTTTCTGCACAGCTACCTGCTGCTGAAACAACCTTCATAACGCTGAAGGTTGATTAGACCTCCATTGGTCTAATCAACCTTAATCAGGCTGATGAGACAAATTCACAATAGTAACTGGATATACAATATTGCATACAAGATTATAATAGAAAAAAAAAAAGCTGTTCATTGTGTCATTAAGTAATTAATGGAGGCATATGCACACATGATTAAATTCAATTATTTCTGCGCACTCTGCAGTCTGCACGCACGCAAAAGTTGTAAAAAGTTCACAGATGGCCTTTCATAATTAGAGACTGACATTCTCAAACAATCAGCACAGAATCAATAACGAGCATGTTTATAATCTGCATTTTAAACAAATTATTCCAGTTTTTACTTGCTAAATTTGAATAAACACAACACCAGCTGTTACTCATATCCTCCCCTCTGCTTCGGCTGCCACTGCTTCTGCTGAACGTCTATGCATAGTAATGTATGATAATTTGAGATGTTCTGTTGTGAACGTGTGAAAAACAAAGACGTGCGTGAAATCGAATAAGGACGTGTGTGACGGGGACATTTTTGCAAGTAGATTGTATATATGCACATATGCGTTTGTGTTATGCGGTCACACGCTGTTATGAGGGCATCTGGTCATTTTTGTTGCTTATAGAGATACTGCATCGTGCTCCCATCCACTCCGCGAGCCTCCTCTTCGTCTTACTCCTTCATCACGTCACTGGAAGCAACAAGTGCCTCAAGGTTTGTTGTGGTCTGGCGTAAAGCCTCTTTGACTTAAAGATCAGCTCTCCCCTGTGTAGCCTTTAAATCCCCTGTAGAGCACAGACGTGCACAGTTACGTAACAGTGAACGCCCGTGTCACTTGGACACTCGACCTTCATGACTTGAACACCTGGAATATCAATGCCGGCACCAAAAACCTCGAAAGAAAAATACTAAAAGTTTCTCTCAGCAAAAGGTTGTGGATTAAGAGAAAAGTTTCCTGCAGGGAAAAAAAAAAAACAACAAAAAAAAAACAGTTCACAGATGAGAGCGGGAACAAAGCTTTAATTTTAGGTGGCGAGGAGACAGAACGTCCTCTTCTCCCCACTTTCAATAACTCCTACAGAAGGTAATTCAACATTTGAATTACCTTCTGTAGGAGACATGAAAGGGGACAGCGAACATGTAAGGTGAGGGGCAGAAAAACTGCCAAGTCAATCACGCCTGTCTGATACACTGTGCTCTTGCATTAATGAGACTTAAGCCTTTTAAAGAGGATAAAATTAGCACCTCCAGCACTCAAGTGATTGAGTTATGTAACAGAAAAGGGGCTTCCCAGGAAAAGTCAAGGTGTCACCTCCTCCTGCATCCCGACTGTTATGCAGGAGATTACCAATTTAAACTCCAAACTTCAGCGTTCAGACCAAATTTCTCTACGGTTACGTACGACCAAGACCAAAAAATAAAGATAAAAATCCTCTAGTGACAGACAGTTTAGTTGCCAACGAAGGAAACTTTTTGAAAAGATAATGGTTTTCCTTTCCAGTGCAAGCTGGGAATTTTACACAAGAACCATTAAAAAGCTGCACAAGATATACACGGATGAGGCCGACGCAAAAGGGTCAGAGGCCAGAAAAAGGATGGAGTGTATGCACTGTGTTTAAAGAACAACGATGAAAGATGGTCTGAAGAACATCATACTTTATCTACTGATGCACGACTAACAGGGTTACAACAGGTGGAGAACTGACAGAAGTTTTACTCTTTTTTAGACTTAATATAACACAACTATTACAGAATCACTGATGCATCATCCAGCTTTCAGCGTAAAGCTGCTCAACATTATTTAAGACTGTCCCATACATTACCACCACACCACTATGTGTTTTACTGATAATGCTTACCAGTTGTTTTGTAAATTGCTTGGGATTGAAATGAAACTTGTGGAGAGAGAGATTACACAGCCATCAGCATAGGTGAAGAAATCAACCAAGTCATGACTCCTGCATTAGTAAAATCCAGTCAGAACTTCTAAAAAAAAAAGAAGTGTTTTATCCCTTTAGAAAAGGGATGTTCAGTTGTTAAGAAAAAATAAAATCTGCAGGTTACTTCTTCCTCAGCGTTCAGTGTATATCCACAATCACAGATGCCTTCTCATTCAGCTGCAGAGGAGGCGCGTAAAAGGTAAACTGACGAACCTGGAGGTTTGACAGGAGGCTCCCAGACAGGAAGGGTGGAGTCAACCTGCTGAGATTAGCAGGGGAGTGAAAATCCTTGTTGTTGCTGCCCTTTTTTTTTTTCTTTTCTTTTCTTTTCTTTTTTTAAACGTTTGTTTTGTTTACTTCTACAGCGACGTCCAGAAAGTGAATCGTCTGCAGAGCTTTCATTTTTTGTACAGCCCTTTCCAAAAAACACTTTGACTTCAACACTTTGAATCACTGGTGATATTATCAGCAGCAGCAGCAGCAGCAGCAGCAGCAGAACCATAATTCATTTCTAACACACAGTGGCGTCGTGATGGGATAGCCTGCTGCACATCGGCACAACACTGACCAATTTCATAAATCTAGTGACATTTCAGGGGAGAATTTAACAGAGAAAGATTCTTCTACAAGAGAAAGAGAACTGGCTTTCCACTCATTAATTAGCGGCCTGTTTATCTTATATTCACCTTGTGAGGATTAGAAAAATTACTTAATTACTAAACTCCTGCAATCCATAATTGTGATGTTAAATTGGTTGCACTTAAGTTTATCTGCATGCTTCATTATTATGTGAACCAGTTAAGAGAAAAGGCACAGATTCAAGGGTCTCTGTTGGGTTCTTAATTAACAGTATTGAGTTCACAGTGGACAATAACTTTCCACATTAAGTAGCAAAAACTAACTTAGCAAAACTATGAGAGCTAAACAGAAAAAGAAACCGATTGCAGCTGTTTCTTCAAGTCACTTTGGAGCATTTAATTTAACATTAATTATTAAATTATAAGAAATCAAATATATAATCATATTTAGTTTCTTATTTCTTACTGGGTTTGCCTGCTGTGCTCCGCAGCTTAAACCAACACTGGATTGTTTGAGACGACTTGAGGATTTCAATGAAGGCAAACAAAAAGCCAATCAAGGCAAATAGAAACTTTTCATGATTTTATAATTTTTTATTTTTTTCCCCCAATAATATGACTGTGAATGTTTCTTGTGCTGCTCTGCTCCAGCAGACAATAACAGTCATTCAGCGACAACAGGGATGAGTCGGGCGTTGATTTGAGCGTGACATGGCCGTCGTACATGCAATCATCACGACGGCGTTGCCATATTTACGTTGATGCGGCCGACTTTATGCAGACAAGATGATTGCCGAGGTTCTGGGATGTCACATGAGCCATTTGAACATTTTGACAGTTGCCATGCTCCTGTCTGGTGTTTTATTATAGGTTAGTATGTTATGATGGCGCGTTACTGCTTTATCCTGTGACACGGGAATCAAAGAAATGGTCGATCAGAAGCAAAGGTGACCTGAATGTCAGCTGTCCGATTGCACAGTGATCGACTATTAAAAGCTCGTGTAGCTGCTGCAGGAAATAGGCCTATCATCCCTGCAGTTTGAACAGTTACTGGGCATAAATGTGGTGAGTAGCGGGCACTTTATATCTGTTAAGAGTGCGTGTGTGTGTGTGTGAAGTTTCCCATTACCGAGCTGCTCTCAGAGCCTCAACGGGGAGAAGAGAGCCAATCTAAGAGCACATGGCAAGGCTTTTGTCCATGCATCTCCACACCTTGCTCCGCCTTTTCTACCCTCAGCACCAAGCCAACCTCATGCTGCAACACCTGACAACACACACCACGCTTAGACAGCAGGTGTCTATAATTAACTAATCTGTCCTGAGCCACCCTAATCCAGCACACATACACACCGAGATGGATCAGACACACTCGGAGAACAAGTCTACAGCTGTGATATCCTGGAACATCTTTTCCACAAATCACAAAAACCAAGGTCTCATCCTTCATGTGCACGAGTGATACTGATAATGGATCACCTTGTTTTTTTTTTATCAGGTAAAATACTAGTTTAACAGTTACACAATTTGACGGTGTGAAATTGTCCTCATGCTCGATGGAGCACAAAGTCCCAAACATCCCAAATCCCACTCATGAGTATCTCAAATACGGCGGCAAGAATCTGACTAAATGTTTAAATTAGAAGAAAAGAATCTGTCCCAGTCAGTCTAAATGCCAAGAGGACTGTTTGGAAGTTAAGACTTGATGTGTGCTATAAGTAGCTCTCATTAATCATTGAGAGGTGAAACCGGGGTCAGTATAATCCTTGATACCAGACACATGGTGAGCGCGCATATTATGAGGCAGGCAGACCCCCCCCCCCCCCCCCAAATGATGGAAAGTCAGTGAGTGTGTCCAACTGACCTTTGTTCTCGGCTGTTCGCAGCCTAACGGACTTAATAAGAAGACAACAAGTAAAGCCTTTTAATTGTTGTAGACCACAGCTTAAACCTCTCTCCTTGACCTGATATCAACCTACATCCACGCACTAAAAGACAAACACATAAGACCGCTGACAACATGAATGTCAGCAATTTGTCCCGTTGGTTGGGACAAAACAGGACGTATGATATCACCTCTATATATATATATATATATATATATATATATATATATAAAGACTTGAATCAGCTGTCGTTGTTTTTGAATTATTTTGAATTGAATTTCTGGCAGATAAAAACGTTGAAATCAATTAAAAAAGACAAAATAAAAACACAGTGAAACACAAAATAAAATACCTAAAAAAAAAACCAATAGAAGCTTAAAATACAACGGCTCTTTCATAGATCTGCTTTCTCCTTCCTTCTGCTGAGTCTCTCTGAGGTTTATTTTCAGGGACGTAGTTTCTCAGTTACAGTTTTATTAAAGCGTCGATTCAAAAATTTTCAAGTGTATCTTAATGATCAAAAGGGTTTTTGGTTCTCACTGTCCAAACTATAGGCCCGGAGAGATCCCCTGTTGTGATTTCAATACAAGCAATGAGGGATGAAATCCACAGTCCTTGTTCTTAACTTTATATGAGGCTTTGGCAGTCGAGGTTAGACAAATCAAGTGGTTATATTCCAAGCCATTAGTCTTTTTATTATGAAATTTAAAAAAACATTTGTGCTTCATCTGACAGGGCTGAGGAATGTGTCCTTCATCACTTGCTGTACATTGAAATTGCTCTAAGATCTGATCTTTGATCGTCTGCTTTTGATTAAGGTTCCTCTTTTTGCAGCTTTCCTGTGTTTTTCATGGTGTTGTTGGCATTTTTAAAACTTTCTTCTTTTATAATTTTGCTTTGTTTGTCACTGATGGAAGTCAGGTAGCGACTATCTGACCTCCAAGTTCCATATAAAGAGTAATAAGATGAAGACGACTCCCAGAAGTACAGCATGTCAACTTTATACGGGAAGTTAACACAGTGTTTTGCCTGTGCCAAATTAGAATCAACTATAATTTATCCAAAGGCTCAGAGTTGTGTGAAGGAGGATTTCCTGCAGGACAATAATCTTGAGCATACATCAAGTCTGTGTTCGGCTTTTCTGAGGTTCAAGGAAGAGCAAGGAGTGTTTGAATGGCTTTCCTTCTGTGCTACAATGATCCGTCAGTCAATAAATTAAGATCTGCAAAAATGTTGGTTCTCACTTTTCTGCAAAGATTTGTATCGATTGATGCAAGTCAGCGACAAAGGTAAACAAACACTGAGGTGAACACAGAATTTCAACTAAATACCAACACTTCTGCTTCTATTAGAGGAAATAATCTCAGTCAAAATGTGAAGTAGCTTTTGGGGAGGAAAATCCAAAACAGTTTTTTGGCAGTTGGCTCATTCTTATAGATCAGACTGTAAAGAAAAAGGTGATTAAGAATATAAATAGTAAAATGTACATGCAACACAGTGGATGCACACACATCAGGGCAGACTTTACACAGTGAGTGCTCTCACTAGCTAAAACCTGTTTAGCATCATAGAGGCATGGGCTGAAATTATGGGGCACAGCTGATCCACTGATGATGTTAATGACATCTGTCTTGTAAGAGCAGGATTTGAGCTGGATCTGAACTCATGCAGCACCAGCTCCTGATTATGAGAGTTAACTGCACTTACTTATGCAGGAGATGGACAATTAAAACATTTCAGATCGGATAAGCCGCTCTTGATTTGCTCTGCCATCACGCTCTCCACTTGAGGATGAAGTTGAGGAGGAAATGCCGTTTCCACTCAGATTCATTTCACAAAAGTCTTCTTGTCCTTCCTCACACGAGAGTAAGACACGCTGAAGCTACATTATGCAGCTAGGATGATATGCTGATTGGCTTTCTTGTCGGGCGTTAGGTGAGAAGGTTATTATCTGTTTCAATATCTGTGCAATCAAAAGCTCGGTCCAGAAAGGGTTTAGCCTAGCTTAGCTTAGCTTAGCTTAGCTTAGCTTGAAGCAGTGAGAACCAGCTGCCAGAAAAATACACCTTTCAACAGCTCCGGTGTCTTGTTCACATATTGTAGTGTTTTTTATAAAGTTTGTAAAGGTAGGAACTTCACAATGAGGACAGGTCCTCTGAGATGCTGCATGCTGTCACCAGGCCCAGCGCTTGCTGGTCAATAAATAGCTCCAGTGCTGAGCTACCTGCCTGAAAACCCTGGTGTCTCATTGTCTGTTGCTACACTTGTTAAACAAGCTCAACAAGTAAGAAATAACAAGTATAAACTTTGTTACAAGGCACATTTGACAGAGCGAGGCTGGCTGTTTCCTGCTGTCTCTGGTCTTGGTGTTAATCTAAACTAAGCAAGTCGTCATATTCTCTTCTCTACTGGAGGGATGAGCACCAGGATATTCCCTCATTTGATGTTTGGATGATGGTGGAGAGCTCTGTCTAACATGTCGCTGCAAAATCTCCCATAGGTGGCCAGCTGGGTTGAGATCTGGTGACTATTATCACGGTATTGTCATCCTGTCTTTCCACTTATTTATTCAGGTTTTTCCTTTAAGTTGTCATCCATAATTATAAAACTACAAGGGAACGGGCAGATCGAAGATATGAAGGATCTTTCCCTGCAAGAATGTGAGGGCCTGCATGATGCATACAGAATGAAATCTCTTTACTGTACAGTGACTTGAGGGTTAAAGTCCGTTAAAAAGAAGCTAAACTTAAATTGCAGCTTGACACGTGTCAAGGTGCGTCTCAGTGTCTTTCACCTTTCGCCGCTTCCTCTCACACTGAGAGTAATTGCACATTTAGAGGTTAATAATTTGCCTCATGCCTGAGGCCGTGAATTGGCAAATGGAAAGAGGTGTGATTTTAAATAAGTGAAAAAGCCCTTTTTATATCTGCAGAAACCTGGAGAGAAGTCGCTGATTTTAATCTACACAATTAACCCTTTCACGGAATAATGTTTCTGGATCAAAGCCATGTCTTTCTTTGTTTTCAGTCTGTAGACCCCCCCCCCTCCCCGTTACAAATATCACAGATGATGTGAGCTGTAAATATATTCCGAAGCTGAAGAGACAGACACCGTTTTGCATCAGTGGGATATAATAAGTCATCGCAGAGTAATTAGACAGTTAACGAGGGCAGAGTTTGACCTACAGATGAAATGTGTCGAGGTGTTGAAAGGAGATGTTGACGTGTAGAAAATGCTAAAACGAAACTCTGACAATCATTCATGATGCAATTCATTCAGTTACACAAGAGAATATTTCATCATCATTTTTGATGAAGCCGAAGGATACAGCTTGTGAATCTTAACGGTGTACAGTCATGTTTTCAGTCCAAAAGCCAAAAATAATATCAAGATATTAATAAAACTTTTTTGACGCTTTTTACATAGATTATTCCTGAACTTCCTGAATTGAATGATTTAATAGATTTTTCTGTGGCGCTGGGTGTATCTCCACTTATCTCTGCAATTTTGAATTGTTAACATGTTTTTTTGAAGTATTTTTTTTTGATCTGAGGCAATAAGACATGATGATCATGTACAAATACTGTATCGGAAAGAGTGAAAGGAACCGCTTCAACGTGTCATTTTAGTGATTGAACCTGGATTATTTCTCCGTGGGGCTTCCAGTTAGGCCTGCTGATTAGACACTTGAAAGTTTCTTTGATGCAGCAGTGAATATTTCTTCAGAAATATTTCTACTCGACCACTTTCTGGTTTTTGTGAAAGTCTCGAACATTTTCTACTTAGTGAAAATAAGAAGATTTAATTTGGTAATCAGCCACTTCATCATGTAATCTCTATTCAGTGTGTCTATGAATAACCTTGATTTTAAGCATACAAGAGATTTGTTCAGTTGATTAAAGAACTGTCAAGGTAAAAAAAAAATTTTTTTATTTGCAAGTTGCACATTATGATTAATGGAAAGCTGATTATTCTTCCTGCTTTGATTATTTTAGGGGAGTAAGTTTGTGCAAAAAAAATAAAAAATAAAATAAAAAACATCAGAAGAGATGAAGAAGAGTCCAAGAGTTCACTTTACACTCCGCAAATTTAAATGCGCAAAATGCATTGTTTTATTTATGTCAAAAGAAGATGTGATGATTTCTGTAGTCATGTTCCCTAACAAGAAGCATAAAAAAAGAAACTGTCTGATGTGCAACCCATCTAGTTAATTTTACTTGGGATTCACCGTGTAATCCCTCTGGCTATTCTTTTGAACTTCATCTTGTCTGGAGTTGGGGAGAGTTGGTGGGAGCGAATCTCACACGGAGCGCCGTATCTCTAATGATGCACACGTGGCCCAAGGACAGCGAGTTTTGCATTGCTTTAAGAAACTGTCACTTCCATAAAATGCACGAGTTGACTTGTTCCTGTCCTGAGATATAAAGTCATTAATCTTTTAATCCACTAACAGATGTTGTTTCTATCATTTTAGGGGCTGGTGCACGGTGAAGGACCAACACAGCATGTGTCAAGACTTTGAGTACTTTAGCCAGTATCCTGAGTTGACACGCACTCTCACTCTCTCTCACTCTCTCTCACTTTCTCTCACTTTCTCTCTCATTCACTCACTCACGAGCAGGAGTGGGAATACAACCAAGCAAAGCAGCGCCCATTACATCCAGGTATGATTAGAAGTGGGTCACAGCACTGTATGTGTCTAACCTATAGCAGCCACTCTGAGGATCATCCACATGCAATGACAAAGAGGATGAAGACTGGGTCACACTGAGGGGAAATCACAGCTGGCAGAAGAGTTTTCCTTTACATTTGAAATGACTTATATTACCTGTTTGCCAGTTATACACATGCACAGATGTTCTTGTAAGGAAAGGACAGTCTACTTACAGTATCTACCTCTAGCATCCTTAAATAAAAGAAGATGCTCACCTGCGGAAGTCTCGTCTTCTTTAAATTGACTTTCCTGATTGGAGAAAATGTTAATTTCCTTCAAGCGTGCATAAAATTAAAGCAGCAGAGTTAATAATTTGCAGAGTGGAATCATACAGGTATTGCAGCAGGTTCCTCCTCCTCTCCTACTCTAAGGTAGATGTCCTTGCACCTCCCACTTGCAACCTAAAACCACCCTGCACATGCACAGTGTGTACACTGATGCACAGACAGGGAGGTGGGGATTTGAGATGAGAGGTCAGTGCCTCCTCTCAGGTGTGGGCAGGGTGTTCTCTCAGTTAAAGAGTAATAGATTAGTAGAGTTTCACCCCTTTTTTTTAGCAGCAGGACATCATGCAAGTAAGATGGTGACCTCTGCAAGTACAAAACATTAAGGCACAAGCCAATGAAGTAACCATGAATGCATAAAGTTTACAATGTTTTAAATGCATCTGTATTTACACTGTGCGTGTTTACTGGTATGGAGGTTTCTCTCTTTGTTTTTGGAATCTATTGGAGTCAGTTTGATGCATTTCCTAGTCTTGACATCTGTATTTGATAAGACATTTTGTTTATAAATGAAGAATGCAGTGAATTGTGCATTGTCAGTCATCATTTGCATTATTCTCTCTATCCACTTTGCAGGTTGCAGAGAGTGACCACTGAACTACTCACTGTTTAATTGGCTGGGCTTAAAAGGTGTCCTGCACAAAGCCGTGGAGAAGCACAGCGGGTGTCTGCGTCTCAGGAGTAAGAGCTAAGTTTAGCAAATCCTCTCAGTGTGTTTCTCAATGACAGCACATGTTGGACAGTCTGCAGAGAAACTCACGAACGCATAAGCTCACATGCAAACATGCAGCAGACACACAGGTACTGCACATATTTACTGCGACAGCTGAGCATGCAGTCCGTACACGGTGTCCCTGCCACGCACGTGCTGACACGCACAGCTTGGAAATGTATGCAAATAAGGCAAATGAGCTCCCGTTGCACTCTAAATGGTGGGCTGTTTGCATGGTGGTGCTTTTTAACAGATGACTGAAAATATGCATATTTTTTTATTTGGAAATTGAAACAGTGCCTACACATGGAATAATAAAAGTTCTAATATCAATTTAGAAGAGAATAAACGTATGCCTGCGCCTCGCTATGTGCAGATAATGACTTATCCTTCATGGAAAGTTTTTATCTGCATGATAGTCAGAGGTCAGAGGGCTGGAGCTGGCAGGGATTCAACACCCAAGGACAGGTCAGCAGGATGGAGACAGCGACTCAGCTCTTAAATACTTTTTAGATTTGAAACCAGCTTTTGATTGTATCTTAATTTTATACTAAATGATATGACATTATATTTCTTCATTTTCAAATTACAAAAGTACAGTAACAAGGACCAAGAGTTAAAATGGCATTCATCTACTTTATCTACAATGTTTTTTTTTTTTATTGTGAACAATGTTTCACAGAAAAATAAGGTAACATGTCGACATCATGAGAACGTGGGTGTGCATCTTAACCGGCTCACATTGATTTGTTTGAAGTGGTGATGACCCAAATACAGAACAATAACATGCACACACAAGAGACACAGGAGGAGTGGCAGGTAAACAGTCCTCACACCTCACATGATATTAACACAGACAAGAAGCACGACACTGTGTCCTCTTTATCTGCCATTCACACCAGATATGAGATTTATGAGACTGGAGATAGACCACTATTAAACAGCCACTGAAAATGATCTTTGAATAAGATGTTGAGAAAAAAGAACAATCTATTTCATGTTTTCCTCTATCCAGTCTCGAAAGCTGCTTATTCGTGTCTGAACCGTGTAAGTCTGTAGGTGGCAGTTCTTTTCCTCATAGCTGAAACTCTCTAAACCAAGCAGCTGCCAGCCTGTGCCGGAGGCTCCCTGAGTCTCCTCGTGACCAGACAACACACCACTTGTGGATGAAAACCCAGCTGGCACGGCTGTGAGGCCTGGAATAACACTAGGACAGGGGCTCTCAGGACTGGACGGCTTCCTAATGACACACAGTGCATTGTCACTGATCTCTGTGGTATGTGTTCCTCCTTGTGCAAACTCTCTTTCGCATTGAGTAACATCACTCAGCTCAACAAGTTTGCTCTGGCTGGAAGCGGTGTAGCGGCCCAGGTGCCTCTGATTGTTTGGTAAAATCCACCTCGTGGTGTAAGCCTCCTGCACTATCACCTCTCCTCCTTGCATTCTGGGTAGACACACTGGCAACACGCGCTCACTGATCTTGGCCTTGTCCTTTAGCTTGAGCACAGCCACGTTGGAGTCTGGTGCAACGTAAAAGTTTGGATGCACTAAAATATCTGAAACCTGATGAAGAAGAAAAGGAGAAAAAATGGGTAAAAATGGGAAGTTATTTTGGAATATATAATATGTTGAGATCAGATAATATGCGGCAAGATACACAAATATTTCTTATCCAAAACAAATATAGTTGTATCGCAGTAAGGCTTTAAGTGCACACATGAATCATTTACAAACAACAACCTATCCACAAGCTTATATTTATGTATTGAAAATTCCTAGCTTAAGACTGGTAAATGTTGCAGTCATGGGAGACTTTTTTCTTCTTTATGACCCAAAAAAATAAAGGTTCAACCATAATTATAATGCTTTTGGTAATTTGCAGGTCAAAAAATATTTAGATTTCTGGTTTAAAGGTGGAATAAATGTGATTTAAATGACTTTTTCAACTGGCAGTCAGGACCTTACACATTGAAACTAATGACTGTGTTGTACCCTGAGGTGGCGCTGGCTTCTCGGCTGGTTCTGCATTCCTATGACAACCTTCACGTGTGCCGGGTGAAGGGGCTGCTGCTTGTCCTTGCCTACCACACACTGAGCTGCCACCAGGACGCTACGCTGGGTGAGCAGAGCCCCGCTGCAGGTCAGGTACCAGAACGAAGATTCCTCCGACACCTCCCGCTGCTCGGACATGCTCATTCCACGGGACCTGTGGGTGCCGCTGGCAGTGTGATCAGGAGGTGAGCGGATATAGATGGCTGCATGCCACGGCCACTGAGTGTCTGAGAGGTTGTGAACACTGAAAGTGGCAAATTTGCCACAGACTGTAGGAAGAGAACAAGAGGAGAGAGAGAGTGCCAAAAAATTCAGAATTTCAATTCAGTCATTTCATAACATACTGGCAAATGTGCACAATAGTGTTTAATAATTGTTCATTAAATTTTGTATAACAAGGAAAAAGATCTGAAACACAATCTGTGTGTAGGGTGTTTAAAGGAATACTGACATCTGGAAAATCTGTTTATTCCTTTTCATGCCGAGAGTTAGAGGAGAAGATTACCTTTGGACAGAGTAAAGCTAGCTGTTTCCCACTGTTTCCAGTCTTTAGGCTAAGCTAAGCTATCTGGCAACTGGCTGTAACTTCCTCTTTTTCATAAACATGTGAGAGTGGCCTAAATCTTTTATTCTAAAGCAGGGGTTCCCAACATGTGGGCCGGGGTTTTTGGTGAAAAAAATGTTGACTTAAGTATTTAAGCTTTTGTCTTTATCTTAGTCTTAAACTTCAGGAACCGCTTAAAGTCAGTTAAATTATTGCACAAAAGACCTTAGCAACCAAAGATCACTGTGGTGAAGTTCCCATCAAAACAACAGGCCTAGCACACGCGCTAATGGCAGAAAATCAACAGTGTCCATGGAAACAGTAGAATTTTACAGTTGTAAAATCTCTTTCATTGTTGTAAATTACAACAATTAAAACACCCTCATGTAAAGTTAAATTTAAGCGTCATATTAAAGGAGAAAATTTGCTGTTTTTTTCCTCTTTGAAAGTAACTCAGGTTTCACTTAACAAGCTGGGTCTAAACTGCAGCTGCTCTCACCTGGTGAGCAGGAAACATGACGCCCACTCCACCTGCCGGTCTTCAGACAGGTGCGTCGGGGGCTTCCTGTGTGGCGGTAGAGAGGTGACGCACACTTGTACTTGATGCTCGTGTAGATCGAGTGAAAACCACGAGGAAGCTCGTCCAAAGCTGCGTCATCTGTTCCTGCACTGGACTGTCTGTTCAGTGGAATAAAGCCAGCTGACAACAAATCATGCACGCCGTACCTCGATGAGAGCAGTCTCTGGTTTGGACTCTCTCTGTGGGGAAAAAAATGCAGTTTGTCTTAGTGGCTCCTTATCTGCACTTAACTCACTTCATGTGGAAATACTGTCACCAATGTGACATTAACGTCTAGAACAAGATTAATCATTTCAAACGTTAGCTATGCATAATTAAAAGTAGTCGGACAAAACAAAAGACAGATCAAACTCCCTTGTGTAAAATGTGTTTTTCAAATGACTATTTCCAGGGTCAGTAATGAGCCTATTAAAGGCTCTATTAAAGTTGCATTGTCTGATTTTTTTTTGTGCCCAATAAAATTTAATTTGAGGATACTGTATTTGTTGATTGGTGGCAGTTGATGGATTGTATTATAAAATCAGAGATGGTAACTTTAATATTGTTGGACATTAAAATAGTAAAATCTATTATAATTACCAGTTTGACATGTTCTCCGTTTCTGAGACACATTTAGGGATATGCATTGCTTCTACACTCACCTGTATGATTTGTATGATTTACATAAGTCATTTTGCAGTTACCTTACTACACACAAGTACGTGACTGATCTCACCAAAAGGCTCAACCTGTTTGGTGGCACCAGAAATCTGCAGTACACACACTGAGATTACACATAATCTGCACCAGTTTTCACAACAAAAAACCTAGACATAGTGGTTTTAAATTGGCTAAAATGATGTGAGTCATAAAGGATACCTTGGTAATAGATTTGGCTTCACAACGCTTTGTCGCACAAGTTCAGACACTTTGGGTTCTCGACAAGCTGTAAGAGGCAAATCAAACATGTGACTGTTAGTGCATGAGAATCACTTTCAGGGCTTCCATTGTTGAACAGCTCTGTTTCCGTAACATGAGTAATTGTGAGAAGAAGGGTAAGTTATTCAGAGTAAACAAGAACAATTCTAAGCATAAAATAATCAGGGGCAAACGTATTCTTTATTAAGAAAAATTCACAACCATCCATCTTTAAAAATGGCCTTGTTGACCATGCACTTATCATAGTGCTCTAATTGCTAAACTGTGCCTTTGTTCACATGTCAGGACTTGTGTCATATAAACAAATAGTCGGACTTACATTTTGTGCTGTCGTCACATAGTAATGAAGTGGAAAAACAGGCTACTTTTTGTGTGTGTGTGTGTGTGTGTGTGTGTGTGTGTGTGTGTATGTATAACAGTTTGTTTGCAGCCCTAATGTGTTTTTGAAAACAACTACCTTTCACACACTTTGGTGGCCTGCTACTCCAGGATCCATTAGGGAGGCAGGCACTCAGGTGGTTTCCAGTCAAAATGTAGGAGTTTTTACAGAAAAACTCAACCGTCTCTGCGCCCGCTGCTGTGTCAAGAGCAGGTCTGTGGTAGCCGTTCGGCAATTTGGGTGGAGGGGCACACTGGACTCTGCTTGTTTGGCCTATATGAGTACATTTGTGAGAGAGGAGCGAGAGAAAAACTCCCCCAACAAATGCATTATGTGGCTTTTGTACTGTATAAACATGAGAAATGAAGACCAGAAACGACCTGGTGAAAAGGTACCTTTCACACATGTGGGAGCTGTGCCACTCCACATGCCATTAGTTTGACAGGTCCTCTGCTGGGAGCCGGTGAGAGTGAAAGGTGGATGGCACCGATAGTTTACAGTCACAACCTCATCCTTGAGGCCATATACAGGTAGCAAATATCCATTGGCCAATTCCTCTGGAGGTGCACACGCTGGATTCCTACTGGCTGAAACTGTGGAGAAATTTTGATGAATGAAAGACAAACCTAAACTGAATCAGCAGCTAATAAAACTGAATAAAGATACACAATTGCTTTTAAATGAATTCACATCAGTGGTACTAAAATGATGATAAAGTTTGAAAATCCTTTTTTACAGTTATTTGATATATTGAGTTTGGCTTGTTGAAAAAAAACCTAAATAAAGTAAATAAATATTAGTATTTTTCCCCTAAAAGGAATAACTTTACTTCAGGTACCTCTTGCTGCATGTGTATGGCAATCCCTTTATAATTGTGAAGTGAAACCAACTAGTGATCATTTTTTTCGTTTTCTTTTTCTAGAATTTTGAAAATATGGGGGGGTAGCAGACTGCTTTTAAATCAATGTATGTAATAAAAAGAATAATGGCCCCAGGATACTGCCCTGAGGAACCCCACAAATTATGTGTTTTGAAGTGGAGAGTCTATCAATTATATCAACCTTATGAAATAAAATGAGAAAGAAAAAGGAAAGAAATGGATCTCTTTTATTCTAGCCTCTCTAAAAACTATCTTTTAGTTTGGTCTGTTGTCATATTATCTTTTTTCACAGGGTATTTTTTTCTCCCAGAATTCATTACATGCTGAAAACTCTACTCTTCTTTGACTTATTGATTTAATATTTACTGAAGTATTACTGGAATATGCCTTAACATCCACTCGTGGACAATGTAACACTGTGATATGCAAAGGTTAGTTTGCAAGAGTGAAGGTCCATTAGAAAAAAAAAAAGACTGCAACGCAAGTTAGACGCATGATTTGCTTCAAAGAAAGCAAATACAGAGAAGCAGTATGATAAATCTGTATCACTGAATGCCCGATTCACATCACTGCTCTGTGTAGGAGGCTGCACACGCGCACTCACACACATACACACACACACACAAACAGATATATATATATATATACACAGAAATGAAAGAAAAATGTTCAGGAGCAAAATGCATGGAAACAGGAGTATCATCTGTATCATGTATTCATGATATCTGAAGTAGATACCTACAGTATATCATGAATAAGAATATATCAGACATTGTTATTCTGTGTATGTCGTGTCTACAGAGGAAGCCAACTTCATACAGTGAATCAGCCAAATCTTCTACAGAGTGAGGACAAAATGAGAGGAACAACAATGCAATATAATACAGAAATACTGCTATAAACTTTGTCAATCCCGTGTCCATACTGTATCTGTGTTACATTCACATCACTAAGAACGATTATACCTGCCTGAACTCTCCTGAAAAGTAATAACAAATCCATCAAAGTTGTTGTAGCCATCTGAGGTGAAAAGGATGTGCAAGAAATTCCCAGAGCTTTTTACTGGAGGAGGCAGCTGATCCCCACAAAACCGGCCAATCACAGGGGAGCTCAGATCGTCGCCGTCTCGCACCTCAACGTAGTCATAACGACAGTTATGGTCAGACTCCAAACTGAGCAGTGAGAACCTGCAGCATAACCATGGAGAAGTGATGTTTCACAGATTTTTTTCAACCCAATTTGTAACACTGAACAACAGTCTTCCAAGTGCTGAATTGTGTAAACAATAAGTCCAATTATGTGGGCTAATGCAGGGCTGTCTGGCTGCTGTGCTTTGACCTCAACATCATTTGACAGACTGATAATGAGTTGGTCCCCCATAGAGTTGCTCACTGAGGAAAAGTAGTTCCAAGCACATAAAAACAAAAAACACATAATTTAGCTTGGCCTGTCTCAGCAGGATTACTGAGTTAGTTAACGGAGTAAAACCTATCACTGGCCTTGTCCATGTTAGTCCACGTTGGAGGGTATTCCCAGAAGTTACTCATTAATGACTCACTAGTTTTGTTAACATGGTTTTGTGAGACTGACACTGTGTATTTTTTTTGACGTTTTGTTGCACTCAAACATAAAAACATTTCACTAACAAGTAGAAAAGAGAAGCTAATCAGTGAAATAATTTGATGCACAACTTCCAAATTTGCTGTTTGTCTACTATGGTAATATTTGCCCTGACTTGAGCCTATGTCAGTGCTAACCCTGAAGTATTCTGAGCTCTAGGCTTTTCATTAATCCAAACACAGACAGTAAAATCTCTAGACTGCTTGTCTTACCAGTTTATCACTTGGGGCTCAGCAATCCTTATTATCAATAACGTGTTGGACTTTTCAGACAAAGTTATATGGTGATATTATGATTTTTTTTTTTGATATCTCTTTGTGTTAAAGGACTTGACTTTACATTAGAGCCCTGGAAAAGTGACCTACCTGAGCTCGATGCTGCTGCCCTTCTGCACTTGCACTGTCCATTCACATCGGGCATTTGTTGGGTAACTCTCCAGGGCTATGTGACCCTGAGCCCGCTGGATGACGCCTCCGCATGCTATTTCCCACAAGAGAACTGTAATTACTTTCATTTAGTGAATTCACATACCCGTCAAATATTTGTTTATCGCAGTGGAACCCAGCATTTTCATTGTGGAAAGCAGCACCAGCAATGTGACACGCTGTGTAAGAGGGCAGATAATATCCAAAAAATGATGAGATGACGGGATCCAACCAGCCACTACAAAAACCATGATTATTAACATCATGCTGGCATTCAAGCTGGAACGTGTGTTTTTCAGAGGAGTAAAAAAAGCTAAACAAGACACAGCAAATGCTCCAAATTGCTTTCTGTCAGTCCACTGAGGGTTGAAATGAAGGTTTGAATTGGGATTTAATGGTTAAAGGTTTAGGGCCTTTGGAATATTTCAGAATTCACAAAAAATAGTTCCTTTAGCAAAGCATTAGTGAAATCACACAGCCTGTACTTTGTCAGTTTGTCTATCGCACTCTCTGAACAGGTTGTACAGGACAACACAAGTGGCACAATCGCTCCTTTTGCGATTGTGTCGGACTGGCCGTACACAATAGAATGGCCTCCAAGTGGTACTCTGCCCTGGGCCATGAAAAAATAAAGAACGGAAAAATACCATGACAGTGAATAACAGGAGTGGCAACAAGGTAAACCTGTTTGCTTTCTTCTAATAATAGCATTATGTCACCATTAGCTTTACCAGCACACATTTGATTCAAATGGTTTGGTATGGGAGCTGCTGCTGTATTATACTGATAATTAAAGAAAATTAAAAAACATGGATCCTTTTCAAAATTTTTGTATTTTTAGAATAGATGCTTCAAGTAGAAACTGGCAGTTGTCTATAGTTGCAGCTGTAGCTTAGCTGAAACCAAATAAAAAAGCGTTGTCGCCACCAAGTGACCTTATTGTGTATTACAAATGTGGATGTGGCAGTCTGAAAACTGATAATGATTACAGCCCCCAAAATGAACATGTATATTTGTGTATTTCTTCATAGATATTAAAGAGATTTAAACTCAAGTGATGGATTATTATATTTCTTCTTAACTTGTACTTAACCAAAGCACATTTCAATGTTCAATGTTCACAAATGCTGCAAATATGAGCAACGATTGTAAAGCTGTACTACAACATATGCCGGTCTGAAACAGCTCTGTCCGTCATTCTGGAATGACTTAGTTGTCAATGGTTGCATTTACCTTAGGCCTCACATATGACTCTATAAACTTATCATTTTATATGGTGACTAGCCAGATAACACTATACTGGTAAATGTAATCTACAAAGAAAAGCATTCAGCCAAAGAGCTGTATTTATGATATACAAGAGCACATCATCTTCACTTGGGCATGGTGGAGTGCTGTGCATTACCGAACTGTGTGCACCGCATGATTCATGCATTCTCTTGTCAGAAATGACTATTCAGAATATTCGGTCTATTCTGTGGCAAGATAAGGCCTTACGGCAATACTGCATTACAGCAGTTTGACTCACTTTTACAGTCGCCTCCACTCCAGCCTTGGCGGCACTCTGTACAATACTTTCCATTGACGAAGAAATCATCATTGGCTTTCCATGTTCCATTGTGGCAGCTCTTACAGTTTTCAAACAGACTGCAGCCTCGCAAGGACAAAAGGCACAAAGACGTTGAGATTAACAATTTTAAGTCCATTTGTAACTCTCAGTCAGTGACTAATATAACACCTTAGTGATGTGGCTTATACTGAACATTGATGTGAACAGTAAGCATCTCCTAGACTATTCACGATAAAACAATTTGTATATAAGCGACAATGAGAGTGTACCTGGGTGAATGATGCAGGGGTCACACTGATCCAGAGCATTGCGGCAGCAGGGTACAGTGTAACCTACCATCGACCCTTTTGAGGGACACCGACACTGGATCAGGTGGTACTCGCAACATGGACGACACATGACGCTCCACTCGGAGCTCGGGCAGTTGTCCCCTGTCGGAACTGTGGAGCCAGAACAAGAGACCCTTGGATCAAACTCAATAACCGCCTTCTGATACTTTCATTTTTGGTGGTCAAAATAAAATGTAAAGACTTACAGGTGAAGAATTGCACAAAGATATTTATCTCTATAAAAAAATAAAAAAAAACTCATATGCTTCTATGTGTGGTTATAGAGGGCAGCTACTCAAATTCATCCCTATAGCATATTTTCCTGTAATCTGATGATCCAGATCAGACTTCCCTGTACAACACAGGTACAACATTTCACGATGACTGAACAAATTGCTGAGGTGTGAAATTTTTCTTGGCAGGTGATTTTGTGGCAGATGAGGCTTTCAGGCTCAAGCTGGACTGCATTCTGTTTGTGGATAAAATCTTACCTTGACCCACAATGATAGGCCATGCTGAGCAGCTTGGGATGCAGAGACCGGTTCAAATATGTCCCCAAATCCCACTAAAGACGCAAGTTATTTTCTTCCAAAAACCCTTTTTTGAATAGCTGATGTATTATTAAGCATTTTGTATTGTTCTCTCAAACAGTGAACGGTGCAAAGTGGACTCAGGATGAATCTCAGAAGCCAACTGTCATCATCACACAATTAATTCTACCTATCAATAACTATGGATTTCTGTGCTAAATGAAATGTAAAACCCTCCCAGACTTTGAACCCTCACTAATATGTCCAATATCTGCATTAATTGGGAAGGGAGAGGCTGTATACAGGCTACAGCAGGAGAAGTTGCATAGTAGCATGAATTGAGACCAGTCCTAGCAGAACAAGTGACTCACTCTCATTAAATAACTCCAGAGTTAGTCAGCAATAAAGTCACCAGCCTCATTTTTTGTTTAAAAAATTAGCAGCATTTTCACAAAAAGGGAAGCCACGTGACATAAAGACCATCCACTATTGTGTACAACAAAAGCAACATTCAATCTAAACTGCAACTTTACTTACCATGTGGCCAAGCTGTTACACGAAAACAGAAATTTAAGAGGAGGTAGCAGAGCTTGGGGTCCAGGAGAGTGGGCACGGGTACTTTCCACGAGAGGAAAGTGAACATGTTGGCTGCCAAACTCACAGCAATAAACCTCTAAAGAAGTTCCAAGAAGGTCGCGCTAGCTCAGTGTTATCTACAGATGTGTCTCTCTGCTCAAAATATGACGTAACTATGGATGATGAATTCACCCATCTCAGCATAATGGACAGAGATCCTTAACCCATTCCTTCCATGATGCTTTTTCATTTGTGAAATCTTGTATTTGCTTTGAGATGTGTAGCTCAAATCGATGGTAGGACTGCAACTAGTTCCTGCTGCTCTGCTCCCGGTGTGAGTTCAGAATGAGTGCTGCTGCACGCTGAATAGTAACAGGGGGAAAATACTTGCTGGCAAAGAAAGTGGAAAGTGCATTTGGGGGAAATAAAGACATCCTAATGAGGAAAACATGGATGTCCAGGAAAAAAAAAAAAAACTCCATCTGTCAGTTTGCTGAAAGAGGTTTCAAGGAAAGAAAACAAGTGAATTTCTCCAAAGCTGCAAGTTAGATATTCAAAATCTTTTTTATTTTTTCAAATACTTAAAAAATACATATCTGCACATGCATCAAGCCAAAATTGTTCACTGATGCCTCATCATACACCAGCTGTCAGGCCAGACATGACAGATAACAGATGTTACCTCTAATGACCCTATGAAATGTTTATGATGTCAGTCTACGCAGATTTGCCAGGAGCAATGAGGCCGATAGGATCGACACAGCCCATTTCATGACCAAGGTTGCTTTTCCATTACCTAAGCTGTTACTTAGGAGTTTCCGTGTTTTGATATCTGTTCTCATCTTCTCCATTACAGCAGGTTGTGAGCAGACAGATTGAGAGCGATAAGGCTACGTGACTTTAACTGTTGTTTGCTGTTGTTTATTTTATTTTTTTTACTTTTTGTGATACCTGATATAATCACTTTCTTCTAGGAGATGACTGAGATTTGTGGCATCTTAATTACTGTGAAAAAGTTCACAGCAAATTTCCCCCTTTCTTTTTTCAAGTCATAGTTTCATATTATCATTATGCACCATATACATATATATATATTTTTTTAGAGCCCCACACTTTCAAGTTCACAAGTCAACATAAATCACTTTTTACCCTGAACATATACAGCAGGTGTGGCTGACAAACTATATATGGTCAGGAAAAAAAAAAGTGTGGATTCCCAATTTCAGCCCAAAACATGTTAGACAGGTAGACAGAAGAACTCTTATCATCCCTAAACTGACACAAATTAGATCGCGGACCCCCATTTGATAAGATTTTGTCCCAGGGTCCCCCAAATAATGTTTGCTTTTAGATGTTTTATCACAGAAAGTGTTTGAAACCTACGACCAAAATAGTCACACGTTCTGTCATTGTGTTAGTTATGGATGGAATTATAGTGAAAATAAAATGAATCCCCTTTTTGCTGGAGACCCCCAGGACAAGAACCCCTGGGGTACCCCGGGACCTAGTGATCTGAAGAACCTTTTTCACTTCACCACCATGCTAGAATGATGTGTGGCTGTAGTCTTGGATAAAAACCTACAGTAATGCACTGGTGAACTGTGAAAGAGGTCACTTGTAGTAACCCCCCACCCCAGCTCCAAACAGCTTATTACTGTCATTCAGCTCAATATTTTTATTTATAGATTGCAAGTTCACTCTTTTGGTTCAGTCTCATTGATCTCATCAGGGTGATTTTCATATTTTCAGTGAAAGACTCGTAGTTTCCTTCCTGCCCATCACCAAGTGACAGACGGAGGAGTTGGTGGAGTCAAAAACAGAGCTACAAGGAGAGTGAATATTGGCCAAAAATACCACTCCAAATGAATCCTAACGTTGCTCCGTATAAATCAGTTTGCTACCATGTTTGCCATATCGAATTTGTGAGGTGATATTAGGTCAGGGTCATCTTTGCTGCCCTCAAGTGTTCAAAAAGAAAAAAAAAAAAATCAATGAATGCAGGTTTAAGGTGCATTTCATCATGAGGCTATGGGTATTAAACTGTATAAAACAGTGTAAGGTTAAATATATTGCATGGTGGGAATATGTTTCTACAGACAGCAAAAAAAACAGTCGTCATGATTCTTAACTGAAAACACCCCAGTGGTAATTAAGTCTCCCATCGACACAGTGCCAACCACATTTTGACCACCACTTTGAGCTGACATGTATAAAGAAACATGAGTGACTACTTTTGATGCTCGCAGCCTTTGAACTGTCAATCACTGCTGAAGATTTTGCCTCCTTCTCTCATGTTGAACCTGACCCAACCAGACATGAGAGGGAAAGATGAAGGGTGGGGTGGGGTGGGGGTGGGGGTGGGGGATTACGTATTCCACACTATGACACAGTTATAAAACTCTCATTTGTGTCACAGGGCCAAACTCACTGTTGAAATGAGTTCTCGACATCAGAGACCAGTGTTTTTTGGTTCATGTAATTACCCATGGTGCTCTGTCGGGTTATTTTTAGCCCCCCAGTTGCTCAGAGGAATATTCCATTTGGAGGTCAGAGGCTCTCATCCAACCCTGCTCCCACATCCATTGACCTTCCTCAACTCAAGACAATAGAGACACATCCAGGGGCCCTCTCACTGAAACATATCACCTTAAACGAGACCCCAGACGTAGAAAGAATGAAGACGGATTAAGCTTTGCAGCAGTTGCATGAAGTAAGCTTTGATTGCCATTGCCAGCAGACATCTGAATTACTCCAAGCCCGGCAGGCTACAATGACCAGCTAGAATTTAGCACGAGCTGAAAATTAAAATGAAAAGAAAGAAAGAAATTAAATTGTAAATCCTCAAATGTAAATATGTAGAAAAATCCCGTCTGTTGTTGCATCTCATCAACAGTTAATGTTTGCCCAAAGCAAGCAATTCAAAGTTGGGACAAAAATAATAAGCACATGGTGCATTTTTATTGTATTTCTATAAACAGTTCAATGAAGGAGAAATTAAAATAAAATTTGAGAAGAAAATCAAAATGACTGAGTACAGACACAGAGAGAAATGGGTTTTATCATAAAATTTATTTTGTCGTAAAAAGTAAAACTCCTCAGTGTAATTCAGTTTCAAACATATCAAGGGGAAATGATATTTCTTATTTTTTAAAGACTAATAATTATAGTTTCTTGGTAGATACATTACTCAAAGCCATTCTCAACTATTTACTTTGCTCCTGGTGCTACTGGTGACCTGATGATCGGGTGATTTACATTCAGTGACCTTTATCTGTGTCGTCTATTCATTTGGTTGATACAGCTTGTATTTATTTGAGCAGGTCTCAGAATATTCACCTTCCTCTGTGCTCTGAATAATGACGGTCATAATTCTATTAACCACGTTCACATTGTTTGTTCATCTGCCTTCATATCAAACATCCGACTTCAGAGAGCTGTTTAATGTTCACACATGATCCCACAGCTGACACCTCTGCAAAGAAACACAATAGTCACCAACGCCTATGTTTGCAGAGTTTGACTCAGCTCAGAAACATAGTGTGCTGTAGCAAATGATGCACAACAGTTCAAAATGCTGAGGAAGTGTTTTCTTTGGAGGTTAAAGCCTACGTTGGTCCCACTGTCTGTCGTGCCTTCCATAAACTACAGATATCCTGCTGCCTTGGCTCTGTTCATATTTGAGATAACAGATAAATTCCCCTTCAAACATTGCCATGATTGTGACATTTCATAAAAAAAATTTTGCATGTCCGACACCCCTTCTAAGAAAAATATCATGATCAGAATTAAACAATAGATATAGAAAAGCTTATATTTCAATATGATGCCAATAACTCTCAAACTGAGTAAATGCTTCTTCCCTCCCTGTGAATAAAAACTTCCTTTATTCCTTCATCTGTAGACTAGAGCATAAAAGACACATTATTATATTTCTCTGTAATATAATTTAAAAATAATTTTAAAAATGCCTCAAATGAATATGAAGCTTTAAATATATATATACATACAAATGCCTTCATACCTCGAGTCAAACTGTATAAAACCCACAAGACTATTAAACCCAACCCAAATCACTGATTCCGTGCATGTACTACTAAAACTGCTACTTACTCATATTCTTAATATTACATTATTTCACATTCTCACGCCACATGGTTAAAGGCTACAGGTTTCTTAGCCTATTGTTACCCTGCACAATGGCTACACTCCCAAACCGCTTTTCTCCCCTGAAAGCAGTTTTTCCTTGGCCGAGTCCTGAGAGTCTTTGAGGGGAGTCTTCTTCATTTCTAGACTTTTAACCCAAGTGTAGGCTGACGAGCCGCCGAGAACCATCATGTTACTGGTCCACCACAGCAGGCTTTTACTGGAGGAGTTGTACACCACTGCAATAACAGTCTGCGCACAGGCCTTTGCCGTCCCTGAGACGTTGTGCGTGAGAGGACTGGTGTACTTAATCTGGAGACCTGTGACGTAGCCGATGGCGAAACCAAACACTCCTCCGAGTGTCATCATACCCCAAAACCCGAGGTCAGTGAAGCGGCTGAAGCTGGCGATGCGACCCACCTCTCCAAACACGACAATGAGCGGCAGGAAGAGGACGCAGGCATTAATGTTGTTGTAATAGGACAGTTTCCAGATGTTTCCGTCCACTGCTGGCATCACCTTCTTGGTGAAGATGGCATTGAGAGAAACACAAGCGCTGGCAAGTACCCCAAAAAAGACGCCTGACCAGGACAGGGACCCCGCCATACCTTCCTGGTCCACGCCAAGCCAGAATCCACCTGAGAAACAAGGAAACATACAGGTCTGTGACATCACAGGACAGTTTTCTTACCAATATTAATAAAGTCATTTAAGTGAATAATTTATATTTCTTGGACTTATACATTTTATAGACAAGAACTGAAATATTGATTAAAATTAGCACTACAAAAGTGAATTAAATGACAAGTTTGTGTCAGAAAATAGTGAAAAGTCAACATTCACACGTTCTCACAGATGACTGTTCTATCCTGAAAAAACTAAAATTTTTTACATTGGATATGTATCATCACAAATTGGGTATTTACAATGAAATAAAACATAACAGCAGAAACTAGTGAAAGTTTGCGATGTCTGCTTGATAAATGACTAAATAATGTTACTGGATGACAAATCTTTTCAGCACTAATTGCTGAACGATCTGCAAAATAAAGAAAAATCATATTTGGGTGATTGTGATACGAGACAATTACGTGGGAATGGTAATGTTAATATTTAATTTTGTTTATTTAATATTCCGGAGAATATGATTTGCAAACTGTGGCATCTCTGTAGCATCACAACGCTTAATTCATGTTCTGTTGTGACACATTTTACCTTTATCAAAAAAAAAATTGCAGCTCCTGCGATTTGCCAAATTGCGATTTCAATTAATTTTTCAGCCCTAAACATACAGTACCAGTAAAAAGTTTGAATACACTTTTCCATTGTGTCCAAACGTTTGACTGGTATTGTACATATCAACTATTGTTAAGTTGAATGCTATTAAAATTGAAATGGTTAATATAATGTATACATCAGACACTTTTATGCACACACAATGAATAATTTCCACAACATTATTCAAACAGTTAATGGATTTTGGTTTATGTCTTTCCTAATCATTTCCATCTCATTTTATATGAATGATTGTAACATGTTTTTCTACTCGTTTTATGTCCTTTCATGTGATGCACCTGGTGCATGCAATTTCTTTATTGCTGCATTCATCAAGACTATTGATCACGTGCAAAGGTTGACAAATCATTTATTATTTATCTAATCGAGAAAAATACCGCGTTAACTGTCTCTATTCAGGAAAGAAGAAGGTTGACCTACCAAGTATGATCCCACAGCACAGTAAGGCTTGGTAAGATGTGGTTTGTTTCAGGATGACATACGACAGCAGCACATTGAAAACTGTGCTGAGTGAACGGCCGACAGTGTAAAAAGCCACTCCGACGTATTTCAGGCACAGGTTATTGAAGGTGATCATGCTGATGAACACAATGGACAGCGGCAGGACCTCCCGAGACGTCTTCAAGTCGAATCTGACCGACGGGAAGTCGATGAGCCCCGGGCACAACTTGGACAGCAGCTGCATGAGCCAGCACAGACCAACCGTCACCACGCACTGATAAAAAGTGACGAACAGCGGCGCGTCCAAGTCTCGGTTGTCCAGCAGATAATTATTAAGGAACACCATTGTTATTGAAATAAACCAGTACAGTGCAACCACAGCCGCTATTCTGCAAGCCCGGAATAAGAAAGTCTCTCCTTGTTCGTCCTGGTCCATCGTTTCTGAGCCGGACAGAGCCATCCTCAAGATAGTGAACCGCTTCAGGTGCGTCCTGTTCATGATTATAGAGAAAGAAGAACAACCGGGGTAAGAAGTGAATCATTTACAGCAGCTAAAAATGTAGCTACAGTGCAGCGTTGCTAACTATACGTTGCAAACATGACTGTTGTGTTGGGCCAGCGGCTACAACAAAAAGTTTTCCGGTCTGATTTCTTCAGAATAAAAGCGCCTTCTCCACAAATCTATGCCCGATTCAAAGGAATACAGTCATTTCACAGAAAAATTAAATCACTCACTTTTGGAATATATTCAATGGGAACAGTTGTTCAAGTTGTTGCTGCTAATTGTCTATTTCTCCGACAACACAAACATTCAAACATTTATTTTGAAGGCAGGCGCCCAAACCAGAAGTCTCCTAGAGCGTGACTACTTCCTGGAGTGAAACATTTTTTATTTTATTTAAAGAGACAGAGTCCTTGAATAAACGTGAGTCGGTGACCATTCCCATTCTTTCAAAAAAAAAAAAAAAAAAAAAAAAAAAAAAAAACCCAAACAAACTTAGGAGCTTTCATTATTCAAACTAGTTAATGTATTTATTTGTTTCAGCTTGAAGTAGCTACATTTTGCGCTACAGTTTATATGTTGCATTTATCCTTTCATCTGGTAACTAAGCCTTTCGATTTTAATGTTAACTCACCTGCCAAAAGGTTTATTAGCCCACATTTTTTTTGATTGGGTATGTGATGTATTGTATGTAAAAAAAAAGACGGTTTTCATACCTTAATTTGTCCGAGATTGCTCTGTATTTGAGTCTAGCATGGAGAGCTAGTCAATGAGGAAGTATCTTTTTACTGTTTCTACCCCTCCCAAGAGGGAACGGCACTGGTGGGTTTTGCATGACCAGAATTTCCTGATAGATACCTTTGCCCTGCCTTGCCAGAGGACACTGTCTAGGATAGATATGTAGACCTGATCGGAAAAATCCAGAAACTCTTTTTAAAACTCACAGTCAAAAGTAAAGAGCAAAGAGTAATGCCTTTACTAACATCAAAACAACAGGAGAATCGATAAAGAACTGACAACAAGAATTACGACAGCTTCTTTATGAGGTTTTACAATGGGAATCACTGCTTGAAGCCTTTAAGTGTGGTTGTCATGCTAATTTTACAGGAACACTCACGATGGTTTTCAGAATTAAAACCAGTGTAGTCTGTAACTTTATTTTGTTTGTATAAGTTATTTTAGTCAAGACCTCCACTGTATTTGCTGATACATTTACAGTTCAGTATTAAATGCCTGCAATAACCATGAAGCCATATACATATAACCTCTGGATATACATTTCTTTAAAAAAAAAAAAACGTAGCACATAAATTAGGCATAATCCAAGTTTCAATTTATTTAATAAAAAAAAAAGTCTTCAAGTCACCAATCTCCCTCTCTCAAAAACCCATGTTAGTATCCAACTAAAAAAGTAAAAACTATATGTATCCTATTTAAAATAACAACAACAACAACAAAAACAACAATAATAATTATTATTAAAACCGATTTCTCATTGTTTTCACTATGTACTGTCATTTTTTAAAATTCCCACTATTGGACATAGGCAGCAGCAGGCATTTATGGTTCTGACACATTACTGCTGCACTACAGCCTCAAGACAGCAGGTGGCAGAAAATAATCATAAATGCTGATTATGTGGCAGGCTGCAGATTATCAAGTCAGACTGACACATGACTTGTGCAAACACATTATGTAGTTGCATAGTCATGATTAGTAGGATTAGGTTTTTTATTTAATAGTGAAAAAGAAGCAATATATAGAGTGAAACAGTACACAAAGAACAAACAACCCAAAACATCTTAATTCATAAATCAGTCTTTTCTCATTTAGACTACTGGATTGGACTTTTCACTTGCCTCAGAACAGTAACCCTTGATCATCTACAATATGGTCAAAATGTGGCTACTTAAATCTAAACCTTTGTCTATAATACCATTCTTTGGATCTCTTCAAACTTCCTTGAATATACAGTGCACACAAAACTCCCATCTTCCTGCAAGAACAGAGGCAGTATTTGTGCAGCCTAACTCAGCCTGTACAACACATCCATCAGGAGGTGTCTGACCCCTCATTAGATTCCCTTTTGCTCAGGCTTGGAAGTGGAGAAATGCTGTGCTGGAGCCGGGTTTACTATTCACCAGACAGTTTGCCTCCCTGACCTCCGCCAGCTGGAGAGATTTCCACACTTTATTAGCAAGCACAAAAATTGAGGGAAGATGCTGCAGGTGGTATCTTAGATGATGGAAATGCCGAAGCTCTGTCCATTAGTAGATCTCCACCCAACATTTCAGTGCGATACTCATGTCAGAAGGTGTACAGGAAAGAAAAGCAGTTGTTAGCTCAAAACGAAAAGAAAATAAAAATGAGCAGAATACCAACACAGGTTTCACGGATACTTATGTTATATGTTATTTTACAGACCACAGACACCAGAGGCTTGTGCTTAATTCTGGATCTCAAAAATTGCAATTAGAATTAAAAATTACAAAAATATCAATATCATAATATGTTTTCCCTCTGAAGCCCTACACCTATCTCATGCTTAAATTGTATTGTCAAAAGAGACAGAACTGTACTTTACACTGAATATTATAAATGTCTAAAACTCTTATTTTTCATGTTGTGTGACTTCCTTTAACTTTGCCAAGTCTTTAGAAATTGTTCAGGGAAATTATATATATATATATATAGTATTGTACAACAAGGCTATCATAATAATGGGACTCTCAATGAAGCTTTTCCCATTGTGTGGTAAATATTCCATATACCCTCCAGATGGAACCTTTTGACACAGGAAGTGATCTTTGATACCTCCAGTTAATTCTTCCAAATAATGAGCATTAATTGTGAAACACTAATCTGTGATTGATGATTTAAAGAGTTATGTCTTTTTTGTATTATGTTTAACCAGTGTTGCATATATATTATACATATAATGTTGTTTCCATCACATAAGCAAAGAGCACCTTTATAAGAGAATGCATTTTTTAAATACCTTTTAATGCTGTAGATTGAGTATAAAGCTTTTGCTATTAAACAGTAAGTGAAATACCAACACACATATACTGAATACTAGATGTAGGCATCAGGGGCATAATTTACAGACTTCTCTGTCAACCTTTCTGTTAAATGTCAAGGGCCTCATTCAACAAACATTTGTGAAGGATGATGGCCACTTGATAATACAAACGACAAAAAAGCCCTCATCTAAATACCTCTTCATTGCATTTTACGCTAGTGTCACAGCAGAAGGAATGGCTTATGTCTATCACAACGCTCTGTAGAGAGAAGGCCAATACAGTAGATGTTGTTTATCACCAGAAAAGTCTGGGAGACATGATGAGCAATGCAAGACGTGCAGGCACACTTCACTGCCGCTTCAGTAGATTAGACTGCACTAAAACCTAATGGGGAAAAACTCCAGTAACCAAACTGCACAATGGAGTAACACATACCAAACTTTAACCAAAACAGAGACAAAAACAACTAGAATAATGCTCTTCCCCCAAAAGAAAAAAAAATGTGTGATACTTCCCAGATTATTAATTTTAACAAGTAGGCAGATGAAACCATACCAAAATACCAAATGCCTAAATTCTAACTGGCAAACCCCCATTGCCACAGGAGGTAACACAATACAAACCAAATTGAGTCAAATTACCACAAAGACTAAGCTTCATCTTACTAAACTACTTTATCCCGGATGAACCACCTAATTTGTCACAACCTGGCTCAAGGCTGGACAAAGGAGGGAAGACCACAGACACACACACACACACACACACGCGTTTTAGCTAAAAACAAGTTTATTTCATAGAACTAAAAAAGAAAGCAGTCTAAAGACAAACAAAATACAACAAAACCAAACAGAGTGGAAACCAGGGGCAAGAGAGACTGGCTAACTGCCACCAGCTTATATAGTGCAGCCAGTCCAGGTGAGCTGAATCCTCCTGACGACCGAACTCCACCCATCAAGTTTCTGCAGGGAGAGGCCTGCTTAAACTGGGCATATACTGCACGATTTTAGAAATCCTGTTGTTTAATTCCAACTCACACTGCACGAGTAAACCGTCTGCGATGTAAAGCCAAAGCTCACGATTTATATGCTCACACTGTAAGGTGCGATCAGCCGTGACCGGAGTGCTCACACCGTACATGTAAAAACGTCAATTTTTGTCAATAAAGATTTGATTGAAAGCACTGAGGCAGGCTTTGTTTTTTGCAACAATACTAAAAAGGCCCTGCCTTGATAATTGGCGCAGTCCTGTGTGCTGAAACATCTAAAAAGAGGCGCTAGCCATATGGCTTGGAAGACGTGGACAGTATGGCTTGTCCATTTCACAGAGAGAATTGGAGATAAGCCAGCTACCTTTACTGTTCTTAGGGTGCTGTTGTTTTCTGTCCAGCGTTGTGTTACCATGGCACTTTCAGATGATCTGCTTGCCATTTCGCGCAGGTGCAGTGAGAAAAAAGGCACCGACGTTTGGGAATCGGTTCGTGGCTCTGCTTCAACTGTGCGAGAGCCTGCGTCAGCCGACGAAAATTTCGAACATGTCAGAAATTCGTCCAACCGTCGCTCCCCCCTGTACACTGCACGACAAACGACGCCCAACGAAGGTGAAATTCGGCCCGCCTCTAAAATGAGTCGTGCAGCTCAAAAATCGGGGATAAAAAAACGAGAGAGGGTCGTCACACAACTCGGAGCTGAGGGAAACCAATTAAATCAAACACACAGTTTGACAGCAGGCGCCTACCTTTTTCCTCCGACTACAGACCAGTAACTGGCAAATTTTACCTTCTCAACCTCACCTAAACTGGAACATATAATCTGCTCAAGAACATGCAAGATTACTTATTATTTTGAGATATGAACACACATGACTACCAATATTATACCAACTCAAATAGAATGTCATCAGCTGTAGAGAAATTAGGCTGACCAATTGTGTCACTCACTCACTCGGGGATGTAGCGCTGGAATGTGTTCAACTCAGCCAAAAAGCTGTACTCTGTTATTTGTTAAAGTTGGCTGATAAATGATTAATTGCTAATGGGCTCCGTGAAAAGAAAAGTCAAGGAAGCAGCTTTTTCCCAGACCGGAGACAACAGACCTCTTTTCAGTAGAACCATGGCTTTTTATTATTAATGACACCGCTATGATTAAATGAGGCTGTTGTGACTACACCTTTAGTATCACTGCATGGCTAACCCAGTGCCACTGTTGTGTTGCTCCATAGGTAATTGCTGCTCACGATGAATCTTACTGCAAGTAAGGTGAGCAGATACCGGGCCAGTGAGGGTGAGCTGTGTGGTACAGTCCACAGGGCAGCTTAATTTCAAACACATATAATCCTCCCTTGTGGAGCAGAGTTGGTTTCCCCGCTATACTGCTTTTACCTCTTTGATCTTCCCGTGGTTGTAACAACCTCTGCGTTCTCACTGTGTAGAGACAAGAAAGAGCACGGGTCCTACTTAAGAATATGTTCCTTACATTGTGCCTGTGTTTATCCCATGGGTTGAAGAAGGATCTGCTAATGCTGTATTGAGATTATACTGTAGAACTACCTGAATGGCCTTATCCATGTTTTATCTTTGAAAACAAACTAAAGTTGAAATCTCAGCAATGTGGCAACGTAATTGTCATTTTTCTTGTTCACCAACCTATTTTTTTTTTTATTGAATCAGAACAAATCTTTATTTTCACCTCTAAATCCCTACAAGGAAGACAGCGCTGTTTCTCTAAATCCAACCAAAAATGTGTCTCAGAGAAAAATGTTTTATGAATTTTTAAAATCCGCCTTTCAGTTCAAATTATGAATTGATGAACAGCTTAACGTTCATTGACGTGAATATTGAGTCTTTCTAATGGTAAGAATTATCAGCTACTATTTTTTTTTATTTCTGGTTATTTTTTCTATTTCAAATTTTTTAATTGTGGTTCCCCTCACTTCAGTACTTCTTCTGTTTTGGCATTTCATTATTTTATCTTTATCATTCTGTCTTTATCTTTGTTTTCTGTCTTCCGTGTTTTCCGCGATGCAAATTTATGAGATTTGTGACAGCGTTTCCTCAGGTGCTGTTATTATTGTCTAATTTTAATTGTTTTTATTTCTGACTCAGTAATTTCTTGCTCTGTGTTTGGATGTGGGTGGGGGTGTTTTTATTGCTTTTATTCCGTAAGCCTTTGTCTTACATTGTTTATATGATTGATTAAAACAATCATTTAATACTAGTAAAATCTTTGTAGTTATTACTCCTTTCATGGTTTAGGTTAGCTAGATTAGCTAGTTAGCATCCAGGCTTTTAAAAAAGAGTGGAGTTTCTCGTATCTTTCATGTTATGAACGCAATACCAAACAGCAACCCCATCCATTTTCTCATCAGACAATCAACATTTGTAGGCACCATTTGTCAAAGCTATTTAATTTACTAATTATCATACTGGAGGTTGGTTGAATTTCCTTCTCTTTCTCATAATGTATCAACATATTTATCATTCATCTACAAGCTAAAATATCCTACTGCAATGCTAATAGCAACAATTCCCGATAAGAGGACATGTCTTCGTCAATCATTGCACATAAAACATTCCAACCTCGTACGACTTTCAGAGCCGAGAAAGGACGACATCCTCCTGAAGAACTAAGACAGTAAAACATAAATGAGCTATCCTCTCAGAATGAAACGGCACAACAGAGCTAATAAGAATCCCTGTAACTATTTAATATACGCTGGCCATCGTCCTCTTAGCTTGGCTACATGACATACAGCTGCAGTATATATGCAGATGCCCTATTTGTCACTGTCAGACTGACACGTTTGGCTTTGTTCAGTAGGCTGCCAGACTGAACCGCTGCCATTAGAGTCCAAGACGAGTCTGATGACTCATCCGTCTGTGAGGAGTGACAGTCACACTGAAGAGCAGCACGAGGACAATGGTGCTGCCATTTTGTTCAGTAAAGCTTCCCAGCCCTCCATTCTCTCACCTACTCATCCATGGGGAGGGGGCAGGTGTCTTTCCCAGAGTGCAGTGGGCGACTGAGAAACACCCCAGATGGGTCAGCAGTCAAACAACAAAACACAGACAGCACAAACACATTAACACCTAAAGGCAATTTACAGTGGAGGGAAAGTGAGGCGAAGCCACAAACAGGGAGCATGGGAGCTCCACACAGACAGGCCTTGGTTGGGTTTTTACCTGAGAGCCTTTATTTTCTTTCTGATGTTTTTAGTAGTTGTGCTCCTCTACTGCTCAATCCTTTCCTTCATTTTTGATGCTGTTTTTTCATTAGCCTCTAAAAGAACTGCTATTGCATTTCTTCGTACAGTGGGGTCCAAACCGTTTTCCCCATTCACTTAAAAAGGAACAGTTGTCTCAGGCTCACGGAGACCAAAATGAAGCTCGACAAGTAAACCTGAACTTTAACCTCTGCCGTGCCATGAGGGGACAGAACTAACAACGGAGCCACCATGCCACAATAAAGCTTTGTGTCACAAAACATTGCACATATTTTTTAACTGATATACTCCATCCATTTATTATCTTTTCCCACTTATCCTCTGCAGATCAGGTCAGCTATTGAAAGTCAGCACAGTGAGTCTGTATTTATACTGCAACACGATGTGCTATATTTTAAACTGCATAAAGTAGTTGACAGATGTTACCTTACTGGACTGATTTGGAGGAAATCACTGTTGATTAGAAGTAAATTTACATTCAAACTAGTAATAATCGAGGAGAAATAAATGCTTTTTTTTTTCTTAAACATGATTGTAGCCTCATAATATTGCTGAAAAAAAAACCCCAAAATCAACTAATTTACTATAGACAGGTAGTTTTAACTGGCTTGACACATTTCTGATTCAGCTAATGACTGTGATGGGCGACTTGACAGCTCCTTAAAGGTGAAGACGAAACGTGGCTGGCTGCATTGTATGTCATAAACCCCGCCCCCTCCATGTTAGTGGAAGACATGGGCTAATCTAAAAAATCATTTTAGATTGTTCTTATCATGCTGATGTATGTTCAAGTGTTGAGTTTGGTTTTAAGTAGTTACTTGATGTTATAAAATGGGAGTGTAACGTCATGATTGACAGCTGTGATCAACTTGTGATTGGTTTGAGGAGGGGTGTATGGGCAGGACCTCGATACCGCGGCTCCACTCCCTGATCACCACTGCGCAGACCCTTGCTCCAAATGTCATCACCAGATATTTTGGCTTCATTTTTTGCACAGTGGGAGGAAGTGGAGTACATCGTTATATACAGCCACTGGGTTCAGCTGATAATTTCTATTGAATTAAGTTAAACTTAAGTTAAATTAAACTAGTTTATCCCTGGGAACTGAATACAGCACATTACGCACACGAGCGCACTACAAAGGTCATCAGCAGACTACCTCACAGAGTGACTCACTGGTTACAACGCTGCTAATGAAGCTAAAGTGGTTGTGTACTGCACATTTGTGTTTCCACTCCCCTGCACTGCTGCCCACGGGGCTTGGTTAATTATCTCCTTTGTTTAAAATTGGTCTCACACAAGCCTTGAATGTGCTGTCGGTGGGGTGAATGAGCGGTTTGTGCTTGATCAATAATAGGACTCCTGTGTAGCAGTAAAAAATGCCACTTTCTCACTTCATGTGTGTGTTTTCTCTTGATGATCCCTTTTTAGTTGTTTATCTTATCTGTTGTTTTTTCTTTCATCACTTTTCTGCTTTCCTGTGACTCCTCTTCTTTAAACCAAAGAAAAAGGCCCATTGAGATTTTCCACTGCATAAAACACATTTATTTCAAAGTTGCAATGTTGGTTTTCACTTATATGGTGTTCTATATATTTTTTTTCCAGTCTGTTTGGGGAACTGAAGGGCATCACCCGTGGTCTCTTCAACTTTTTGTGGTCTGGGGTAAAGTCCCATATTGGGAGGTTTGTGTTTATTAAGTGTTGACCTTGACAACCACATCTTTGACTATTGAGGAGCGAGTGAGTGGTGGGCAGAAAGCGAGCCATTTATGTTAAAGGTTTGGTTGCAGCAAAATTGTAGTCACCATGCCATACAATGAAACATACATATCACTGTTGTGTTGTGGAAAAAGATGGGACATGCGCAGCTACCCAGACTTATTAGGAAAAATTTACTCCTTAAACTTGTAAATATGATTTCACAGTTCTTACAGGAAAATCCAAACAACTGACTCCAATTACTTTTTCTAGTTGACAAGCCATCACAACATAAAACCAACCTGAAATGTACCAGACAAAACAACATTTCATGCAGTGAAAGTATCACATGTCAAACAGTAACAAACACAATGCCTCAGCTAAGGAATTAAATAGATTTTTGTCAGTATTTTTTTTTTTCTCTTCATCAAACCTCTGTATTGCCACCTTTCTCCAAAGCCGGGTTCCTGTACAACCAAACATTTCAAGGGTTTATCAGCAGAGATCTTAAGGGTGTACCAACAGAGATCGGTACCGGGTCAGGCAGAACGGTGCAATACATAATTGCCTGTAAAAAGTTGATAGAAATGCTGTGGTGGTCTCTTTTTTTAATGCTTCTAAAAGACAAGGCTTTAACGCTACCAAAACAACTGTCCAAGTGTATTTAGTCCAAATAATATTTGTTTGGCAATAATTTCAATATTTCTGTTTCAAAATAAGACCCCTAATCAATATAAACGGACAGTCGAAATGAAACGCAACGGTAGATGTAATCCGCTCGCTCTGCCCGACCATGCTGGGTGTCGTATGAAACAAGAGTAGCTACTCTTTCAATTGATAGCAATCATAGCGTAGCCTGGGCTAACCAGGTCATGTCAACCCCAAAGCAAACACGGGGCCAAACTTCTCATTTTACAGTCCACATGTCAAATTTTGGGTTTATGACTAAATATTCCATCTAATCACAAAGTTCTAATCAAAAGCAACAAATATTGTTTCCTTACCATTTCAAGACTTTTATTGTATTTTGAACTTTGTATATAGTATGTTTTGTGTTTATTTTGCACTTTTACAATGTCTACGATGTAGAATCAACATAATATAGCAATTTAGATGCCCTGGAAGAGATTCAGAGGCAAAATGGAGACAGACTTATTACAACAATTAAGTTGTTTTTTTACACACAACGGTTGTGCACAATGGTAGAATCTGATGATGCACAGGATAAATGAAGCGGGTAAGGGTTGTTTTGTGTGCACATAGCCTCCTGTAGTGGAAATCATTAGTTTTTTGTTGCCAGATTTCCTTTCAAGAGGTAAAAAAAACCCTTTGGCACACTTTGGGTTCCTTGGCTATCCAAGTGTCCAAATGGAGAGTCCACCTGGCCCCATCCCTCCTAAAACCTTTGCAGAATTTGTGTGCCTTGTGGTATTTCTACCTACATTGTTACAGTTGTAGTCATGAAGTTGCTGAATGAAATCAGTGGCATCCCAGCACATGGGACCATTGTTATCATGGTGTTATCTACTGTCTAATTTAAAATAAATTCAAGGCGGTTAATGGTTAATTTACTCAGCTATAGTAACAGCCACAATGTTACCGACACATGGAATAAATTCTCAGAGGTCTTACCTATTCATAGTGACCAAGCTCTTGCAAATGGACCTGATAGTTGTGGAGCTATTCTTGATCTTTTGTTTATGTCTGTCTAGGTGAGGCATACCCCCTCCCAGCATCCCTAGGGCTTTGAGAGGTTAAGTCTCAGAAAAATAAACTCTGAGTTAAAAAAGAAAATGTTCAACGTGAACCGAACATCAGTAGGTAGGGTTACAACCTTCATCATCCTGCACAATAGAGTAGAATATTAGAAAAAAAATCAAATGAATAAGTAAACAGTTTAATTCAAAATAGCAATTTTTCATCCTCAAAAGAATAATTATTTTGTAAGCCACGGGAATGTTAGATGATTCATAACGTCAATTTATAAATCATGTACTTAATGTCATGTCGGCAGTCATTCAGGTGCCGTTCATCATAAGTTTAGAGGCTCCTCAGTGATGTTTGGGCTTTAAATACTTGGTCAACTTTTGACTTTTCATCTCTTGCTTCAACCCATCCCTCAAAATCAGTCACCAGGGGAAATAACTCATCACTGGGAAAAGACAAATGATTAAATAAGTGGAACAGGCATGTGTGTGTGTACACTCACATTGACAGTGTGTGTGTGTGTGTGAGAGATGGGGCAGTGGGGGTAGGTTGGTAAAAAAGAAGCAGTATTCTCCATTCTCCCATGGCCCAGGCGGCGTTTCTGCTGACATAGTGAAATATTGATGTGGAATAAATTCTCATCTAATTAGAGTGGCTGAATTAATCAGGAAGCGTTTAATTAGCCGAGTTTTCTTTTCAGTCGAGGGGAGGTTTTGATCTGAGCCATATGGTTGTTCCCTCTGATGTGCCGTGGTTCACAGGCTTTTAAATATGAACTTTTGTTGGAAGCTCCAATGAAAATGAGCTTTTAGGGGACAGAGGGTAAGCTGTGAAATAGACCCCGGTAGTAAGTGATACTTGTAATGGCATTACATACTGTTCTTTAAATATTACATCCTGTTATGTTACAAGGAAAACTGGCATGTGCTGATTTGTGGAGTTTAGTCATTCGCATTGGAAATATTTTATGTGTCTCCTTGTGTATTTAGTTATGAAAAAAAAAAAAATCACCCTCTATCATCTATTTGATTTATTTTACAGTCATTAATACAGTAGTTAAATCCACGAATCTCATGGGAATGTAATTTGGTTTGTAGACATTTGGTCACCAACATCACCAAAGTTATTACAACTCACCCTGAGGGGAACATGAATATCTGTACCACATTTCATGGCAACAGTTGTCAAGACATTTTATTTAAAGCCACAAATGTATGTTGATGCCAAATGAAAAGCATGAGGATCATTAAAGGACTAAATGATCTGGAAACTATATGTCTGCACAAAAAGACCATGAATTTCTGTACAACATTTTACAGATATCCATCATTGAGATATCTCAGACTCGAGCTAAGTGGCGGACAAACAGACCGACATTGCCATACGTAGATGCAGACTGCAAACATGGATAAAAAAAAAAAAAAGAACATTTCTGCTGACTTTGCTGCTGCTTCCTATTCATGCAGCTTTGTAACAAGCTGAATGGATTAGATGTCATTTTGAAATAAAGGCAATATAAAAAGAGTTTTTCAGGTTGCTAGGGTTCAAGAGTACTTCTGCAAAAGAACAACAGTGATATCCAAAAACTATTACAAACCCAAAGAGGAGGAATACTGTTTAAGTGACATTCTTTTGCTACGTTGAACATGTCAAGTGTAGTGCACACACACACGCACACGCACACGCACACACACACACACACACACACAGAAAACAATGTCCTGAAGTGTGCTCATTGATGTCTGCCTGACTTGAAGCTTCTCTCTAGAGAGTGAAAAGGCAGCTGCAAAGTTTTTTCCCCAGAATAAACTGTAAGTGTCGGTCTATAATCAGGGGTAATTTCAGTAGCATGATCAGTAATAACTCGTGATATTATAAAGGCAAGATGAAATTACTAACAAACAAGAAAGCCTGGTACAATTTGTGGGACTTTTATAATGGGATAATGTAGCGCGTGACATTGAGGCTTGGTCCTAATCGCAGTGGCCCGGGTTCGAATCCGACCCAGCTGCGCTTTGCTGCATGTCCTCACCCCTCTCTCGCTCTCCTCCACTTTCCCGTCTCTCTCTCACTGCAGCTAGAATAAAAGCATAAAAAGCCAGACTAAATAAAAATCACCTTGCACAAATCTGTAAAATACCTCACTGTGTCAAACACGGCAGCTACTTGTAAATCATTTTGCACATTAATATTACGCAAATGTGTGTGCATATATCCTTTAATGTGCAAACTCATGAAGTGTCATTGGGCGTTTTGTGGATTTGATTGATGAGATGGTCAAAAAAACAATCTGCCCTGCCATCATCAGCACATCAGTGATGAGTGGGATGAAGGAAATAAAGATGGCAGAGCAGTCAGCGGTGCGATTTATGAGTCTGGACTTAAGAACTGTTGAAGATGTAGACGCATGATGACTGTTAGACACACTGTATCTGCGTTTCTTTTCTTCAACTTATCTGGTAAAATATTGTCAGTCCTTCATTCAAATCATATTGTGTGATATCTCAAACACCACTGGTGTATTTTTTTTTTTATGGAGCTTGTGTAGTTGGTGCGATATACTGTATGTTGCTTTTATATTTTTACACTTCCAATCAACTCATAATAGCCCACATCTCCCACAGCCGAGACATCGAGCCATCCTTCTTATACATTTACATCTTCAAAGATTACCTTATTTAGTTTTGCATTTTGATTTGGTTTTTCTTCCAACATTTTTACAGATAAATGATCCCTGCTGACAGAGGACCATGTGAAAAGTGTTGCTGATTATTTAATCGCTTTTGTTTACCTTTTATTGCCAAATGATCAACAAGGAGCCAGGAGTGTTTGAGAAGCACAAAGGTTGGAGTGACGTTGCTCACCCAGCGCCCACAGACTTTTACTGGAGATGATAACAAAAAATAGGTCTTCTACATTCTGGGAAAGCTTTATTGTGTATTATTAAACACTGATGATTTAAAAATTCATTATACAAAGAGTAATAAGTAAAGGCTCACTGGCTGCACTGCTTCCAGCTCTCTTCGTAGAACCATGATCTCCAGACAGTTTATGGCTCTCAACCTCTGTTTTGTGAGGAGTGCTACAGAATAGTTCTCATCCACAGTTGTGCAAAGAAAATGACACAAATATTGTAAGTGCAAGTGAGACTGGTTTGATTTAGATTCCTTGATGAGACATATTTAAGATAGAAAGCATTTCATTTCAGGTAGCAGTGAGAGGATGATGCAAGATCCACAAAGGTTGGTTTGACTGTTAGATTGATGAGTTTGAAAGCTTATCTCACACTGCACAGAGGTTTATAATGCCATGCAACAAGATTTTATGATTGTGGAAAATTGTGACAGGGACAATCATTCAGGTTAACAGCAGAACGTCTACCTGGAACGTGTGCTTTCACATATCAGCTTTTAACTCAGCTTAAATGCTTAATTTAAACTGTTTATTGCAGTTAGGGAGCCATCATTCACAAAGCGGTCTCTTAGCTTCCTGCAGCTGACCTCTGACTTCAATGGAGGTAGAACATTTTCTCTGCGGCCATAAATAATCTATCACACCGGCATCAACCATACATCTCAGAGTCGTAAACTAGTAACGTATGCATATGCTGTCACCTGTTTGGATAACAAGCTGAGAGAGGAGAATTATCACAGCTGCACAGCTTGCAGGGCAAACATGGCAGTGTTTGTTTGTCTTTGGGATCTGTCTGTTTGCAGCGGTAGGTCATCACTTCAGGAGCTCAAAAATGTGAGTGGATGACCCTTTTTACAAAGTTTCCGTGGCTGTGTGCTATTCAAGTCCAAAAATTGCTTCAGTTATTCTGTTGATTAGAAAAAGGTTTCAGGCTCTCATATTAAATTTAGCCTGAAGGGTGAGTGGATATTGGCTTTAGCAGCTAACATTTACCAGATGATTATGTTTGTTTCCTGTACTGTATTTGGGAAGTAGATGATTACAGAGCCTGTTGTTTTATTTTTTCCCCTTTAAATATTCACAAGCCTGCAGCAGAGTCAGTATTCATTTAAATCATGTAAATTGGAAAGGTGTACAAATATTTGCATGATTATTATTTGTTGCTGTATAGCTGGTCAGGGGTGTGTGTTCATTCTTCTGCAGTGCAGCCAGCTGCCAGTATCAAGATATTTTAAAAACAGCTAATATCTCACAAGGAAAACTCTTTATGTGATGTGGATGCCAGGATGCAGTCCGAGGCTACGTCCACACTAATATGTTTAAGTTTTAAAATGCATCACTTTTGCTACGTTTACGCCTGCCGTCCACATTACCCCAGAGTTTTCCAAGCACCTAAAACTGAGACTCTAACTCCAGGGTTGTGTTGTAGTCAGGACGAGCAAAGATTTAATTCCACATTTTAAATGTGCAGCTACCTTTGCTGTTCCTCGTTTGTAGTATTTTAAACTTCCTGTTTACTGCGGCTCGCGCATTCCCACTGTACCTGATGGGTCACGTATCTGTGTGTTTTCAGGTGCGATAGTCTGGACAGAGATCGTTTCTCAAACGAAGCCAACACAGTCGTCTGGACGGAGATCGTTTTAATTTTAAAATGAAAAAGTAGTAGTGTGGATGGACCCTGAGACGGGAGGAGAAGGAGACAGGCCCTTTGCTGTCATCACCTCTAAACTTTAGAACCTGCCAGAGATGATCAGACTCAGAGACAGTTCGCCGTTTGATCTCACTTCTTAAGACACATTTTTATAAAGAAGCTTTTACTGTGTGATGTCTTTTTAGTTTCATTTACATTTTACTTAGATTTTTTTTGGATGTCTTATATTTGACTCATGTAAAGTACTTTACTTTTATTAAAAAGTGCTATACAAATAAAGTCTTACCATTATGTTAATTATTATAATAATAATAATTATTATTATTCTTCAGGATTAGGCAAACTCCATCAAGAAAGATTGGAAACTACAGCTGTTTCCCATCATTATATGAGAGTTACTCCAGTAGAAATGTGGAAGCTGAGACCAGCTTTGATATGTAACATCAAAATAACAGCTTGAAGAATAGACTCTGGCATCCGCACAGTACAACCGTTCTATCCGAGGGTGATGTAAACAGAGTCTGTGTCTTTCAGCATCAAGTCGAGCACAAAGATGTGCACTAGATAAATCAAACTTTCCACTCAGCCACCTGTCCCAGACAAAATGGCCAGTTTACTCTGTTCTTTGTTATCATGGATGAGCACAGAGAGCCGAGGTGCTGGCTCAAGTGAACTGCCAGGGATCTCTTTTGTTGCTCGGTGAAATGTGACACTGATGACTGAGCACGGAAAGCAATATCACCGTCCTCCTCTTTCATCCTGTTTTTCACTACTTCACCATTCAGGAAGTGTCACAGAGAGGAGATTAGTGGACACATCTCCCACCTCACCGTCTTTGTCACACTAAAGTCATTGGATTCTCAGCTGTTTGAAATGTGTGCAGATGCAGGAAATTAGGAGAGAAAATATGGATTTGTATCCAAGTATGTGAAGCCTGGACAAAAGCCCTTCAAGCTCGGAGATCAATACATATGAAAAATGAAGTCATATATAGATTTTATGAATATGAATACAACTATTTTCTCAATCAATCATTTCTTATAAGTAATTAAACCACAGGATATATTTCTGTGCCATGATTAGTCTTCTGATCTAACACAAATTAAAATCTTTTTTCTTTTTTTTTTTTTTTCTTTTTTAATTATTTGCTGTGTCACAGCTGTATTGCAGTCGTTCTGTGCTGTGAGGCAGTAAAAGTCTGCTTCAGTGTCCTGTTAAAGCAGAGGCAGAAAATGCATTTTCCTCTCTCTTTTCCGTTTTGTCACTTGTCTCTTGCACTTAATGCTAATGATGGCGAAAGAGACCCAGAAATCAATCCTGCAGCTGATACTTGGGTAAGTAACTTGACTAAGGAGGTTCCGTCTTGGACACACAAAAGAGAAATGGCGAGCAGCGATGTAATCAAACAAGGTCAGTGAAGGGCCATATATTTCTGGAACAGAATGGACTCTGTCACAGGTTTACTAATGGGCTCTTGACTAGGAGTGGAAAGGTGGTGGTGGTGGTGGTGGTGGTGGTGGTGGAGGGGGTTCCTGACTGTAAGACTAATTTCCTTTTAACCAGAGCCAGCAGCAGCTCTGCGAACACTATCATAAATCTACAATTAATTTTGTCATATTGATTGTAATGAGTTTTGCATGTCAGGAGAACTGTGATATCATTCACAATACTGTATATAGAATAATATAGTATTCTTTTTTTTCCCCCCAATCTGACTGGAGTAAGTATTAAGTACTTTGCATTGTCTAATAAATGCACAAGCATTTGACTTCCTGGCCTTGGTGTAGACATAAAAAGGAACAGACACCTTAAACTTACCCTGCATTCATGTGGTGTCGGATTAAACCGGAAAAATGAGTTTCCGACTGGGAAAATTCATGTGAACACCCCCTCAAGTCGGAACAACTGGGAAAGTCTGCAAAAAATGTTTGTATGCAATTTGCCAAGTTGTGACGTCATACATGCAGAAAAATGGCGGACGAAAGTAAATGTTTGGGTAATAGTGAGAAACCTTTGATTAATGCAAATGCAAATTCATATCTTGCATTTCAATGTATATATTTTTGCTAACATTTAATTTGTAATATGGTCTTAGGTTGTAACTGTTAGTTGCCGTCCACGTACAGAGACCTAGATTAGTCAGAGAGGTTATTTATTAGCAGTAACTCTGATAATAGGTAACACAAATACACAATTATTAGAAAAGTTTTCTCTGCTCTGAAGGTGGTTTCTTGCTGGGAGCAGGTGGTGGTGATTGTCATGTTTACAAGACAAGAGGTTATAATACGCCATCTGAGCAGCGCTACCTCTTCAGGGCAGATTAGAGGCTACAGTGAGTCACTACGGGAAAGTGATGAGACGAGCTGGGGCTAGCTGGTTAGCATGCTAACTTCAGTAGAAGAAAAGACGCAATAGAAACAAGGATTAACATTGGTGTTGCTTTCCATCACTGGAGACAGAAGCTGGTGAATAAAGGAATGAAGTTTGATGCTGAACTCTTCACGTTTCTTCTAGACTAGTAAATAAATAGCTGTTAATGCTAACGCTTGCTATGTAGGAATAGCAAAACTTACAAATAGCTCCTTTAAAGCCCATGAACACACTGAAGTCGGTATGAATGACTTCCGGACTTGGGAAATGCGACCATCTGAGGAGCACGTGAATGCAGCAGCATTTTATTTATTAGTCATTGTGGTAAGGACCTTAAGTGCATTGGAGCAAAAGAAACTGTAGGACAAATTACACTATGCTTTATCATCTAAAAATACACAAACGCTTTAGTCACTCATTTATTACGGAATAGTCATTCACCTGACTCTACCAACATTAGTCTTTGAGCGTCAGAGGAGATTTATGTAAAAACAAGTTTTGTGTTTGTCATTGAAATCCAGTCAAAAAGTTGGTGGAATGGTGCATTCAGGTGCTATCAACTGCTTAATAATACCACTTTCTTTTTTTGGAAAATGCATGGTCCTTTTCACAACACCCATGCATGCTTACAGGTGTGTTTTGTATCTTTTAGAAGAACTTACGTACATTTAAATTTGTTCAGCCGCTAATTCCCAAGTTTCCGATATCGGCTTTCCACTTGAACGCACCAGATCTTATCCTTTCTAAAGAGACATTCAGAAGTAAAAAATGTATCATATATTCTTTAAAAGTGTTATTTGCAGTAAATGAGCTAAATAATTACTTTTTTTATCAACTAAAATGATCATTTCTTTTATCTGTATGAGTGATGATAACTCATAAGGAGAATACATTGAGATTGAATACTTTAACATCCAGCTCTTTTCCTCAGTATATTACTGCAGTTAAAATGAACCCAGCATACTGTAGTAACTTTAATTCCCTCTTTCCCTTAGGTTATAAGTCTATATGAATTAATACATTTTCTCTTTACCATTATAGATCATTGGGTTCACGACTATCATGGTCTATTACTATTATCAGATATTTTTTGCAGATTTCTGCAGTATGTTTTATACTCTTTGTGCTAAGTGGTTCTAACTATTTGCAGAATAAAAGCTCACAGCTATTCAGTGATTTCATTAGCAGGATTGGTGATAAACTGAACTGTGATGGCAGCAGTTCATGATTTACGATCGGACGTGAAATGGAGCCAGTGTACCGTAGTGGGTTGTCAATAAGCTACTGCGGGAGGCGGTGCTAGTTGAGTAGCTTGTAAAATCACGCTTGATATCACCCTGCGTGTGTCCTGGCTTCATATTCAACATGCAGTATGCATAGACGCAGCACCCATACTATGCATATTTTTATGACACAATCTTGGCAGGCCGAGGCACAGGGCACATCAAAATATGGCCCCGAACCAATGCAGAGCTCTTGGAGAAATTCCAGCAGAGCCAGAGTCAATCTATTGCCAGCTGCAGCTCATCCATGGCCCATGAAATATAATGTATGTAATGAATTAAAAAAAAACACAAAGCTGTAGGACATGATTTTCTTCGTCTACATGTTAGACAGTAAAAATATTCAGCTGTAGACCCCTTAACATTTCTTCCTGTTGTAGTGAAAATGATTTGGAATGACACCAAGACATCTGACAAATGTAAAAACCTTATTCTATAATGGTTGGTAAATTAACAAAAGGGCTGCATATGTATAGTGTATGTACACATCCTCTTATAGCATGTCACATGCCATAGCTACATATACATTCATATAGTATGCAGTAATCCTAACTCTACCTCTTCATAAACACACACTACGACAGTTAGACACCTATTTATTTTGATCTTGATTTTTGTCTTACACACTGGAAACTGACCCCGTCTTGCAGGAAGCCCCATCAATATAACTTCTATTGATGAGTATGTAAGTGTTAGTGTATCACTGTATTTGGCACCCCTTCAATTAACAACCTGCAATTAACCATTTTCCTCTCGTGACACATGAGTAATCAGCAAGTAGGCATAAACAGGATTTTCACTTCTACTTTGAAAAGTGAGTTTGGGAGAAACTACACCTCTGAAGTTCAGAGGAGAAAAAAAAAAAAGCGGGTCACAGAATGAAGTTCTGACCACTGAAGCCCAAAATTAAAGCACATGGTGGAACAGTGTGGGAGCAGCTTATTTCATGGGCTAGCAGCAGACAGTTTCAGGACTTCCTACCGACTGGAGAGCATGCTGTGTGAGTGTGAGTGTGTGTGTGTGTGTGTGTGTGTGTGAGAGAGAGAGTAAGAGTGAGAGTGTGTGAGTGTGTGGCAGCAAGCTGTTCCAAACCCCTTTTTCCTTACATTTCCATCTGTCACACTCTGCTTGGTTGCTGTGCAGAAAGTACATATATCACTCAGCAGCAGTTGCAGAGGATACAACTGTTATCAGGGTCACACCTGTCCAACGAAACCCTTTAAGTGGAAACTGACCGTGGCCATGTAGCAAAGATCAGCTCAGTAAATTACTTCTATTACTCTGAAAGTTTAAATAATCCATTTTGCATAATTTTACAGGTGTTTTTTTTCTTTCCAGCAGCATAAGAAAGGGAACAATTATTCCATATTACTCCTTGCATATAGTTATGTTGTGACTAAAATCATATTTATGTAACCGATCAGTTTATGCGAGGCTCTATACTTACAGTAGCAACGAATTCCCTTGGAAAAAGGATCCATTTATCCATTTGCTCTGCTGCATTTATTAGATAGCTTCTCCCACAAGTTGTGCAAGTTAATACAACCTCCTTGTATGTTTCTCCATAAACTCCTTTGTCCGCTGAAAGAATCGTTTTAGGTAGAATAATCCGAGAGAACGCTGACTGTGCAGCATTTCCAATCAGCATGTTAGACGAAACGGCTTTGCTCATTCAGCAATCGTTTCGCTCAGATTTGTTGACCTAGCGCTGCACGTGTAGCAGTCATTTTCTACTTTTCACTTTCACTTTACAATTTCATGTCCAATCTTTCATAATTACTTCCCACCGGTTTCCCTTACCAGGATCCTTTAAATGGAAAGAGCACAGAGTGAATTTGGCCTTTACTGGTGTCCTCTGGTGACTGAGAACTGCTGAAAAATAAATCAAATAGAAAACCTTGTTAACGCATACGCCGGTGTACCTACTGGATACATCATCCATTCTGTTCTGAAAAAGAAAAAGGTGATGTTTCTGCTGAAAAGAAAATGTAAATGAATGCACAAAATATTTATGTATTTTACGGTTTATATGTAAAAAGCCCTTGACAGTCAAGGGAGCTGTCAATCCGAGCTGTCAATCTATTATCTCTGCTTTTTTTCTACAGATATGATGAGGGCAATTCATCAGCCTTTTCACGACACTCAAAAATAAAAATAAAAAACTGTATCATTAGCATTGAAAAGGACATGCGACAGCAATACAAGAAAGGAAATAAAAGGTAGAAAAAGTGGCACGTAAGTAGGTCTGCTTTTTTTAGCAGGTAATCATTCTTGGGAGGAAGTTGTGTGGCACTGGGTCGATTGCTGGGCAAACCTCAACATAAAAGAATGCAGCAAGAAATCCCATGGAGTTTATCCTTTTCTACCCCAATGGGAAATCACACTATGGTTTACCTGGCCTCTTTCTTCAATCCACCTTTTCCGTCTTTCTCTATAGATTCAGCGGTGTAGGTGGTTGTTGCTGGTTTGAGACACTTGAGTTTGTACTGTGGTGAACATTTATTATTGTGAGATGAGCAACCAGTCTGTTCTGATGTGAGATGTGACACCTCTTCAGTGTACTCTAAAATTATTTGGAAACAAGCCCATCTCCCTTATAGAAGAAAAAAAAAAAAAAAGACTATTACAGCATTAAGACTTTCTGAGGATATGAGTATGCTGTCTGGTTTGATCAGTGCTGCCACAAAGCTTTTTATTTTTCTTTTATCGTTTACTGCAATGTGGAGAAACTCTGACCTGCTGTAAATTTCAAACAGGGATTAATCCTCTCTTCTAGAGAGTGCTGCAGGAACAAGTCCTAAAAACCTGGAAGCAGGTTTACATTTTTGCACCTCCAGTTAGAAATGTAATATATCACACATATGTCCCTATATCAAGAGCGATGTTGCCAAATATGTTACCCATAAGGGGATATATTCTTATCACATATGTATATCCTCTAGGTATATGAAGATGTTAATTAAAACAACATCAACATAAAACATTTCTTATTAATTTCTCATTAGAGAAATCCCAGACTTTTGGACCCTACTGTGAATAATATTACTATATAGACAGGCTTTGGGATGGATATTTACATATGTCTACAACATAAGCACAGGCCATTATCATGTTTTATTCTATGACATAATATACATCAATAAATAGATTAAAAAAGGCGGGTGCTCACAAGTGGCTAAATCAGACACACCGAACATGAAAACCGATCTTGTCACAAGTCCATCTTTACAGCCTTGTTGTGTTTTTCAACCCCCTCTTGCAAAATGTCAGTAACTTTGTGAGGAAAGAACACTAGTTGGAAGCTTAGCGGTGGTGAGGTTGAAGTCATGTGACCTTGGTATATTTTGTTTTATTTTATTTTACAGCCTAACTTTTAGCTTTTTACCTTATATTTAGGCTTCAAAACTCATAAAAGTGGTGTTTTTATTTTAGATTATCTTTCTGAACAAGACACGTTAAGCATCATAAACTTTTGTTTGCCACCAAGCTTATTTTGTATAATAATCCAAAACCTACTGCAGAAATCCAGTTGGCTTTTTGACGAGGGAACCAGGGTGACGCTAACTTCCAGGCTGGCCTACAAAAATACATCATCACTGCACCACTCTGTATCTGAAAAATCTGGCTTTTGTTACAGTTTCTGAAGCTACAGCACAACCTCCCCTGAAGGTCTTGTTGCTTCCAATAAAAAATGTGTGTCCTCTCAAGGGGTGCAATGATGCAGTCAGCTTAGTTTAATTCACAACACAGAGCCCACGGTTCAGTACAATCACAATACACTTGACAAAAAATATAGTTTATATTCCTCCTCAGGCACAATGTGCAAAAACACTAGTTCAGTTTTTTTTCCCCCATTCAGTTTAATTACTAGTCTTTTCGATTTCAGTGCAAAACGGTTTTAAATGAATAAATAAATCACAAACTATTGCAGACATGTCTATAAATTCTGTTACAAGACAAAACGGGGTATGGACTTGGTTGGACTAATGTTCTCAAAACGGCGTCTACAGCAAATGTAATGAAATCTGCCGTTCAGTTGGAGTTTATAGCACAAAGTGATACGTAGAGGAGTCATGAATGCAAACAAAATCAATGGTAAGATGCCAGTGGAGACAAATAGAAACAGATTTGCTGTAGGCGAAGCAGTTTGAGGTGAAGAAATGTCTGTTCGAGTCGAGAGTGAAAGTTTGTAGCTGCACGACTCCGTGAATGTAGACAGACAGGGGAAGAAAAGAGCTGGACTGGAGGAAAATAAGAGGGAGCTGGAGTTCCTTGTTGAGTCTGGAAATGATTCTGTCTGAACTTTCACTCTGACTTGCTGCTTATTGTCAGGGGAACTTGTCTATTGAGTTCTTGTGGCCAAAAGACACAGAGTGAAAAACCTCCTACAGCAGCCGAACTGAGCCAAAAAAAAGTCACTTGTTTTTGTCCCAAAATGCAACTGACTCATTCTGGAGTTGAAGAAAACACAGGCGCCTCCACTATGAAGATGTACTGTATTTACATAATGCAATAGTGTATATACATTTTGTTACACCTCACATCTACACAGTTTTCTTCAAATGAACACATTCAAGAAGCAAGCTGTAAAACACCAATTAGCGGCCTGTCAAACACCATCAGCTGGCGTCGAATTAGACTCGTCTCATCTGGACAAAAAAAAGACACTAATTACATTTGAGTGTCTTTTTTAGGTAAGTCCAACATTATTTTGGCAAGAACATGACAATGCTGATGCTGATGAAGTGGGACATAATACACACAAACAATGATCCGTACAAACTGCTGAATTGTAGTGCTACACCCTTGAAACTTGAAACTGCATCTCTCGCCTCAGTAATGAGTTTTAATTATTGACCAGCTGAATTTTTATTTCTCATGCTGGCTAAAAGCTTGGCCCTTTCCTTCAGTTTCAGCTAACAGTTTCCTCCTCTACATTATGCTCTTCTTATCTGTTCCCCACCGAGGTGGCAGAGAAATTAAATTACTTATCTCCAACTTCATTAACTCTCTTATCTTTGCAGAGGCACATATCAAACAGAATTTCTCTTAAACATTTCCCCCTATTCCCAGCCTTTTTTTAATGCATAAGATATTTCAGCAAGGCACAAGAGAACAGGGTGTATTAGATGTAGACTAATATGGGAAAGAATTGAATTCTATTTCATTTGCCTGACATGTTAAACACATCCTGCTTTTAAGTCTTCTGGCCTGGGATCAGCTGCGTCCATATTCTGTGGCCTGTCTGGATTTGCATGAAGGGAACGCAGAATGATTAGCCAACTAGAATTGGTATTTGCCCTATGAAATAGTAATGGTAATTACCCTGTCAGACGACATTAATGAAGCTTAGCAAAAGTTCAGACAGGAAGACTCTCCTCGCACACACCTTCCAAGTTACAAGCACTGTTTCCTGCTATCGTCTTCATCCAAAGACAGCCCATTTCTCTCTCTCTCTCTCTCTCTCTCTCTGTTGTCATTTCAGCACCGCAGAGAATTTGTGACCCACCTCCACCCCTGACCACCATCCTCCTGCTGCATTCCTCATCTCCACCACCAGCATGTCTCGGCTCCCGGGGAAGGTTCCTCTAATTGGAAGCACCTTAATCTTTACGACCGCTTCCCCATGGTGATCCACTTCCACCCGGTCTCTAAGTCTTTTCCTTCCGTTCACAATAAATTCCATTTTACTTCAAATTTCTCACTCTTTTGTTCCTCTTATTAGTCTCTCCTGATTGAACTGCAATATAAGATAGTGAAATGTGTAAGCCAGTTGTTCCCAACCTGTGGGCTTGGGCTGACAAATCATTTACTAGTACAATTTTGGTGAAAATATGTATATATCAAATGTTTTAAAACTAAATGATCTTTAACAAATATTAAACAACTCCTTTCATTGTTTTGTCCTCTCATATTAAGGCCTATCAATGTGATAAGCTGATGATAGGAACTTTTATGTTGACACCGAATGGACCACATCCTATACTTGTTTACTATCTCAGTCTGATTGTGTACTAAAAGAATACATCCATGGCAAAAACTGGAATATCAAAATGGATAGGTGCTTAGCAACAGGAAGAATTAAAAGGGAAAGAGAGTCAAGAGACAGAGCGTGAAAAGACAAACAAATGATCTCTCCCTGTGTTGATTTGAGCCTCCCTTACTTTCAGTTCAATCCTGAATGTTATTATTACGTTATCATTAAAATAAAAACATGTTATTTGGTCTCCTTATTGTTAGAGGGTTGGATGTGGCCCACCAATATTATTGAGATTTTCAAGTGGGTCATGAGTTAGAAAAGATTGGGAACCACTGATGTAAGCTGTTTGTATTCATGAGATTTGAAGCCACGTATGTTAATGTAGGATGGAAATGCAGGTATCTGCCTCCAACTCCTTCCTCATGTGAGCTAGAAAAGGAGACTCACAGGCAGAACAAAGTCTGTTTGCCAAAATCCTGTGTTGCCACTTTTTCCATCTGAATGAATTAGACTTAACGTGAACTTCTCTCTACATTGCATAACATGTCTTAGAGCAGTTTTCAAGAGCAAACCAAACCTGTACTGGTGAGTACAGTATGTACACACACACACACACACACACACACACACACACACACACACACACACACACACACAGACACACACACAGACACACACAGACACACACAGACACACACAGACACACACAGCAAACAAACACTTCCAAAGGGAAATTACATGGTGGATTTATTTATGACTTTGAATCCTTTTCGCTTTCTGATAAATTTTCAGGAGATGGAGCAGTGTAAAAAATTTATTGGGTTTCACTTAATTTGGGCAGTGTATCAGCAGTCACATTGGAGAGCCGTCACATTGATTTAGCTTGATATGAACACTATGCTGCCACTGTCAGGTGTGGCGGTAGCTCTGCATTTTTTATCAAAAGTCAATGAAAGGTAGCACATTTGTCATACAAGACAGACAAACACAAGTGAAAAAATAAATGCTTTTTGCATTAAATAATTAAAAAAACAACATGCAATGTTTACCTTGCTAAGCATGAGACACAAATCATCCCTCTAGCTGCCGTTCACTGCTATTACAGCAATAATCAGCTAACAAATGTTGTGACTGCAGTGACTATTCTGCACATATTTACAATTTGAGAAATCTGATTAATGGGTGAAGATAAGTATAGAATATATAGATAAAATTTCTATCAAAGTGTGTTTTGCACAACAACCATACTTTTTTTTTTTTTTAAACAAGCCAAGATTTTGGCTTTTTATTTTGTCTTGCACCCATTAGTGATGGCTGCCTTCCATTCAGGTGCTCCAGTTACAAGGCTGGAAAAGTGGCAAAATAAAGTAGGCCTATACTCAAGACCATTAGTATGCATACTAATGCCGGGAACACACTGCCTGAATGAACACTGTATTATGCTGCAGGTCAGCGGAGCGAATCAGAAAGCAGTGTAATACAGTGCGCTGCGTAGGTGCGCTTGTGCGTAGGAATACGGTAGTTCAGCAGATGAAAAAAAATGTAGTGCCATAGGAAAGTGCTGTTTTCACAGGAAGATAAACTGCTGAAAATATTCTACATGAAGCGTACATTTAAACGGATGTTGGACTGTTTCAGTGGGCATTTTCAAAAGGTGTCTAAAACACGTTTTTTTACTGGTGGTCCAGTGCACAGCAACACATAGCTCTGCCACTCTGCCCGTGCCCCCGGTCGGCTTTCCTAACCGGGAGCGCACCAAACAGAATCTACTGCAGATAATGTGCCGACTATTCATGACTACCTCACACAACCCCACGTCAAAAAACCCGAACTATCCCTTTCAGTCAAGTGAGCAAAGCAGCCAATAGATATTTTTCTTGACAGGCAACAACTGCAGTCACATTTTCCAACGGCCATTTCCGGCGAGTGAACAACAGCAGAGATTGATTTGGGACAAGACTACCCTGTTGGACTTCGCACACTACACCAGTGAGTATACTGTGTACACAGTGTACTACATGCGAGTGTACTGACTGAAGTGTCGGATTTGAGATGCAGCTCTTGCTTGAGTAACATCTGACCAAGTCAGTATTCATCATTTCCTGTTGGTATCAAATGAATAATATATCCATAATATAGTACTAAATGATTAAACCCAGCATCGCGCTATCATTGAGTTAACAGTGAACTGTTATAAACAAGCTAAAAGGAAAACTTTTTGTGCAGACTGCTCCTTCATTTGCCACAAACTTTTGTAAACCTATGGCCACAGTCTGAGTCTCAGCAACGTGACCTGCAGCGGAGGGAGGAGGACATGACCTTTAGTGACCTCTGTCTGCGTTCTTCATTCAGCTTCGCTCAGCAAAACTGTGTATGCACACTTCAATATTTGTTGATTTATCGCAAGTCATATCGTCATCGCAATATTGAACAGTGTCATTGCACATCGCAAATTTTCCTCATGTCGTACAGGCCTATTCTGTACAGTTAGAATATGCAACATACTCTTGGTCCACAGGTGAATTATATGTCTCTCATACTCTGTTGGTAACATACACCTCTACGACTGGCAATTTTTCATGGCAGTTATTTAGACTTTCCATAGTATTAGAAAACACAGGTGTCACTAATAAAATTAACAATGTTCTATTCAAGCATGACAGTGTGACAGTGAGCCAGTGTGCACGACAGCAGGAGCATGAAACTGAAGCAGCTGCATGGCATTCAGCCATCTTTAATTTCATTATTTACACCAGTGATTTTACCACTGTGCCTTGTCACATATATCTTATGTGAGACAGGTCGGTCGTCGTGTCTCCAGTTTGGTAACAAGCAACAAGCAAACCTGCAGCACAGCTCCAGCTTCAACCTGATGCGTGGCCTCATCAGCAGGAACAAGTGACAACAGCTGTGGGAGTGTGCAAGAGCTTTTTACAAGGGGTTCTCAAGAGGCATTCCTCCTTAGTTTCAGACATTTTTTTTTTCATAGACTAAAGAAATGACAAGTGAAAAACACAAAAAAACATATATCCAAAGAAAGCTATGTGTTTTCTCTGTAGCGTGGTTTGTTTGGTACATATAGTGAGAACCAAGTAATCTGAGGATGCATGTTCATCTTGTGTTCATGATCCGTCAGGCTTCATAAAGATAGAGGTATAGAAGTATATAAAGAAGGACATTCAGCTCTGATACACAGTAAAATCGCATGTTTGTGTGTCGTCCAGTGTCATGCCCTCTGCCCCATGTGACTTTTAATTACGAGCCATTTTTATATATATAGCTGGAGAGAAATTAATGAGTAAGCCTAATAATTAATAACAAACACAGACACAAAAAAGTATGATTAAAAATGTACATACAATATGTTTTAGCATTGTTACAATAGCACTTAATTCAGTAAGAGAGGCAGTACTGTATGTTCATACAAAGCAAACTATTATGCCATCTGTTTTTTCAGTTAATTACTTCTTTATCAGTAACTAACATTAGCTTTGCCTGTGTTTTTTTTTTTGTTAAATGACTAAACTCGGACACTAAATGAATAAAAATATCAGTTCCACAAAGGAAGGTTCAGTAAGACCGTTTCTATGGAAACTGTCCAACGTGCATTATGGTAATGTGGCTGCTGTTCAGAGGGAAAAGAAAACTTCAAGAATAATTTTCTCTGAAATGAATACATATGGAGGATCTATTTCAATTTAATTCAACAAAAACATTCACATCTAAGTGAAAATCAAGAAGAGGGAGGAACAGAGTAACACAGACAATTTGGTCCACACAAGTCATCTTTTAGTTCTGTTGATGGTAAGACAGTCTCATATACTGAATTTAAAGATGTCTCATAGCTTGACTTTACTCTCCATGGATGACTTGTTGAGGCTGTTCATGCTTCATGCTGATCTTTCCTTCATTACACTTAAGGCTACTGCAGGTTTTTGATTGAGTTCAGTTACTTTTTTTTTTTTGCTCATTGTGTCTGAAGGAAAATTTGAAAATAATTTGCAGGGTATTTTTTGATTATAAAGCAGGTCTAGGTTCTATATTAATACTGTGAAAGTACCAAAACGCTCAGTCCACAGAGAAATGCACACAGCCTGTATTTAGAAACTTAAACGAGCTGTCAGGACTTCTGGAAATTTGTGATGTCACAACAAAGCAGTCACCGCTCTCAGCTGTGCCCCAAGCCCCGCCCACCTGGACCCACCATCCAACCTTGCAGGATTTGGTTTCTCTGAGTGTTTATTCCTGAAATCTGCTATATTTTTCATTGGATCACCCTGAAAAAAAGTCAGCCAAGAGAGGCTCTGAGCCTCCTCTCTTCTGATTGGCTCACTGATATATATATATAGCACTGGCACTAACATCCGTCCCAGGTGATCCGATCACAAGTGGACAGCTCTAAGTTCAGGTGTGAATGCACACAAAATGCATTGAGAACACATTTGAGATCACATTCAGAAGTGGTCTGGGCCACGTGTGGCCACATTCGTTTAGCAGTGTGAATGCAAATGCATCCTGGGCCACGCTGAAGGACTGCCTACTCAACTGACGTTCTTTACAACAGTCTAATTAGTCAAAACACAGTTTCATCATGAAATGAAAATATTCTTCTATTTAAAATGGATAAAATCTTATCTTATTGTAGAGGTGTGTGCAGTGCAATGAGCTGTCCACTTGTGATTGGTTCGCTCGAGACGCACGTTAATGCCACGTCTGAACAGGGCCTTAGAAGAGTCCCCACTTGATGTTCACTGTACTTAAAATTTTCCTTTGTTTCCTCTCCAAGATTATGTTCGATGTGATAATGTGGCTGTATATGCATGTTTGCATATCCACATAAACACACCCACACAAACCTGCACATGCATCTACAAATCAGCTGTGGCTTCAGATCTTAAATTCATGTTTTATCTCATGATTTAATTTGTGTATTTATGTTGTGGGAAATCTGTTTTTAAAAACCCCGAGCACATCTGACTTGACAATGAATAAATTTTTGTGTGTGTGAGCATGTTTGCACTTTAAAATGTAGGTGCAAATATATTATAAAACATGCACGAATGTATGAACATTCCATCACATGAAAGTGGGATTACAGGATCAGCTTTGTCTTATAATTAGTGCAGAAGAATCAACGTGAGTAATGTTGCTAGGTACGCGTCCTGCGTCCCTGACGCATTAAAATCTGAAAGGACGCAGTAAACTCACTATCTATGCGTCCCAGGGACGCAACTCATTTTTCCCTTGAAAAACGAAACATTGTGAACAACAACTCGTGTTTAAAAATCACAGTAACTAGCAAAAGTAACCTCGCTGTCAGCAGACCAGGCAAGCGCTGTTTCAACCCTCTGCGCATCTACTCCGCGCAGACGTGATCCCCTGTGTACAGTATCGCGACATGCTAGTTTAGCCACTACCACAACAATTAGCCAGTCACCGCGGATTTCATTTCAACAATTAAAGATACGAACTTCATAGTAGTAAATAAACTCATGTTTCCACTGCTCGATGCTGTGTTCACTCATGTCGACAATGTTTTAACGTCTAGGGGACGTGCTGTAATGAAATAAATAAAACATACTCCGGTGGCGGTGATGAAAAATACTTTAACAGACTTTCCACTGTGTTAGTTAAGTTTCATTTGTGTGCTAAAAGTTTCACAGTGATTGACTTAGTTCATTTGATTTAGTTGATGTTCAGACAAGAAGATTTTGGTCTTATTTTGGTGAAAATTTATTTGTTGACTGTTATGGTGATGAGAATGTTTTGTTTATGTGTTAAAATCAGCACTTTTATTGATAATTTATTTTGGTACTACAGACACCATTTTGTTTTCATTTGAATTTTGGTAATTTATTTTGGTGCTATTTATGTTGCTACAAAAATGATATTTTATTTGAATTTTGTATGTCATGCCGCTGTGACAGTTGTTTTGCAAAAAACTTTTCAGATTTGGAATTTTATTTGTTTAATTTCAGATACATTTTGAACATACATGAATATATCCGTTAATTATAACCATATCATACCACCATCAAAGGAGTTTAACACTACAATTTAAGAAATAGAAGAATATAAGAAATAAATTTTTATTTGGGACCCATTGAATTTCCCAGGGACCCACTCAAATCACCACCTGTGGGTCCTGGGGACTCACTACATTGAAAACCTATCAACATCATTGTGAATGTATCATGTACTTAGTCGGAAATTAAACTATTAAAGTTATATGTAACTTTTACATATTAAATTGTCTTAAAAAGACTAGACCTATGTTATATATATTTTGAGTCCTGTACTTACACTATCCCAAATGTTTCCATCAGTTCCTAAGAACCTAAACAAATCAGTACGTGTCATTTGGTCGCCTGTAAATGACATCATATCACCTATGTGCATACCAGCGTTGTGGTTGTCTGCCAGAAGTTCAAAATTGAATCCACCTACACTTCTTACACCCCGGTCGTTTCCAACGATATTTTAACCAGACGAAGGCAGGCACGCGGGAAGTTGGGGGTGCTGTAGTGGGTATACTCCAACCCATACAAATACAACATAGGCCTACAACAGTACTACTGCACACACACCAAAAAAAGCAGCAGCCTTAACAACATCAGCAGCCAGGTGAATAAAACAGACTCAGTAAAATGCTATTGCGCAAAAATAGCTCACAATAATGCCATAACATTGGAATACACATATCCAAAAGCCCATTGCGCATGGCACACAAGAACATATCCAAATAAGCAAAATTTTTCAACAAAAGATATATCAGTGTGATGTTAAAATTAATTGACAGCTGAATATTAAACTGCTCGGCGGCAGCACATAATAAATCAAATAACTTACCTTGAGTTGCAGACAATGTGCTCCAGTAGTTATAATCCAAACGTGACCTCGCGCTCAGGTGATGTGGAAAGTCCTCCATCAGGGCATGGATGTCCAATGAGTTCATAATGTCAGTGTTGAGATGCATCAGGGAAAGGTGAGTTCGTCTCCTCTGGGTCATGGTGCTGCTGTAGCCATGTTTTCACGCGATGCAAGGTGGAGAAGGTGCAGTGATAACTATGAGTATTTCAGCTTCTGTAAAAAGCTCTTGTTTGTGGATGGAGCTCAGGTAGACATGTTGCTTCGTCTTGAACTGTGACGCATTTTGCGCTGGAGAGCAGGGTGGCCTGGGGGCAACAAATCAACCGGTTTCCCTCCGCTGCCTCTTCATGGAAGCGAAACACACAAGCTAACCACACTCCGCCACGTAACGTAGTCACTTCCGTTTAGCAAACCAAGTTGGTGTAGCTAAATACGCGGCTGAAAGTTCTTTTTCCCCAAAACGTCCGGTCAGAAAATTGAAGTTGGGTGGCTGGAGAGGCTCCTCACATGCCGCCAAGTCAGTCTTTGCTTGACACCTGTTGACAACAGGCTCTGCAATGGCGGCGTTGCTAACGCTAATACTCGGCGCGGCGGAAGTCTCCGCCTCCGTGGAAAACTTACAACCAAACAAAAACGATGCCGGTGGAGCTGCCTCTCCTGGGAAGGCTGGACTTCATCTGTTCTCTCTTTAGCTGGAGGTTTGCCAACAAAAAAAACATCCGCAATACGCATTTTCTCCATTATGATTCCATCCTGTTACTAGCTATCAATGCTACAGCAGCCGGAAGTAAATTTACGAACGCTACCGTAGAGTTGGTATGACCCGCCCCACGCTGCCTCTGATTGGCTAATGATCGTTATCTTCGCTGTTTGGATTGGTTATGTTTAGGCATGAGGAATGAGAATGGTTCAGGGGAGAGAGGTCATTCTGAAGCGGAGTAGAACTGGTCATGTCATCAATATAAGGACATTAAGCTCTCGCCACTAAAGTTATCAGAGAAAAAAGCTCCCAGACGCTGCAGACGTCCTTTATTTGTTTACCTGTTTTAATCCCCTGGTCAGTTTGTTATGTTAACAGCAGCAACGTCAACAGGAGGTGGTTGGGGTGGATAGTGGGTGCACAAAATGCACAATTGTTACACTAGAGACAGGAGTTTGCTCCATGTTTGAAGTCACTGTACACTGTTTCTTTCCCTAACGTTAACCCTTAAGTACTATGACCATGAAAAGGTTTAATAACGCTGTAAACAGCACAAGGATATCATGCTGCAAGATCAGATATTGTGGCAGATAACAAATATGTTGTCTGACATATCTGCGACCAGTCAAATATGTAAATTAACAACATATTCAAATAGAAAACATAATACTGTCACAATTACATTTCCTGCAAGATGTATGTAGGCTACTGTAGTTGTATATAAATGGAATTTCTATAGGACGGAGGTTGTGTGGTTTGATCAACAGTATGTAACACTGCATTAAATCCGTAAATCAACCAGATAGCCTCCGAATGTGTCTCATGCTTTGATTTCATCTATATTTTCCACATAATGTGTGCTGTAAGGTTTACACTGGATTCTTTATTAGCAGAGCTGCAGTTGTAGTGAAACTCGGACACGTGAAACAAAGGTTCTTCTGGTCCAGACACTAAATATTCATGTTTATGAATTCAATATGTAATCCCACTTTGTGACCTTCATATCTATGAGGGTAAAGCAGTTGGCATTTCTGGAACAGGGGGAGGTCTGTGGCCCAGCGATAAAACTGAAGTGTAGTTTTAGTGTAAGGTTAATGCAGATGCCGAACTGAACTTGGTACTCCCAAGTGCACAAATGTGTTTCCTACTGACCTTGCACATGAAATTTATTTGATTGTCAGCTCATATTTTCCAGAGAGCACAGTTATTAAGTGCCTCCATTCTGATTAGCTGAATTATGCTAAAATAGCATTTCTGCTGGCAACTTGATGGATGATTTAAATCGCCTCCACCACTCTGCATTTTATCTGAGATTTATTTTAATCAATTAAAATTTATTTAAATCAATTTCATGTTTATTTCTCTCGAGGTTTACTGTTTTGTTTGTCTAATAAATCCACTCCTACAACCTCTTATACACACTCACAGGGAAGGATTATCACTTGAAAGTAGGACTGCCTGAGATTATTGAAAAGAAGAGGATCGTCATAAGATAAGAACAAATAATGCTGTCAGTGTTTCTGACAGAAAGAGGCATCTGTCTATCTATCTATCTATCTATCTATCTATGCAGCTGTGCAGGTGCATAATAATGCAGCAACACAATAAAGGTTAAAAAAACTATTAGGTGATTAGAAACCAGTGATCAATTACATAAATTCTTAGCAATTAGCCCAGCAGTAAATGAACAGACTGCTGCATTAGAAACATCACAGCCTCAGACAGAAGGCAAATAGTTAGCTTGACCTATGGAGGACTGTTGCGTCACAATGCACCACTCTTGTTTCCCAGCAACCTTAGCAACACATAACTTTTTGTTACGAAAACTTTAAGGCCCTCGTTTTATTTTTATTTTTTTTAACAGTTGCACCATTATCTGTTGAACTGAGCTCAAACCCAACACTTACTTTCAGAAGTGTAATCCTCGGGCTCTTTGTCGATGTTGTTTGCTGCCGTATTATTTCATTACCAGCACACAATGAATCAATGAATGACACATCTCCCTGTGGCATTTTGAAGGAGCCTTCGAAATTTGACAGTGTAGTCACACTGCTGTGATACAATCTGTCCTCAAACAGATGGGATTACTGTAAATTGATACTGCTCACCTTGGATTTCAAATCGTGTGTATGTGTGATTATGTTCATCACATTTTCACGTGTTACTATATTTTCAAGTCAACACTCCTGGAATGGGTGAGGATAAAATAACAAACAAAAAGTTCCACATTTAGCAGGCAGACTGATGACAAGTTTTCATAAAGACTTAGTGTATCACTTGTTATGATGAACTTTTCCTGCAGAGAAATTCTTGATAAATCCTCCACTTTGGTTGAGATAACATGGCCAATAGAAACCCAAACTTTAATTATGACAAACATGGAGAGAACGAGCTCCAGAGAGAGACGAAAAAAAAAAAAAGCAGCATAATTTCTACTTAATTGGTTGGGCTCATAGAAAACTGGAGGGAGGAGGTGAATTACCAGTGCACCGGCACTAATGCTGCTTTCATATCATATTGGATTTACTGTTGATAAAACCTGCTGACGATGAAAAAGTGGTAATTACAAGAAGCATAATAAGTGGGGAAATTCTTTGGGGACTTTTCCTTCCAGTTGGTGTCACAAACTAAAGACATCAGTCAACACCAGCGTTAGACATGGAGAGTCCACTGTGTCACCAGTACAAGATAATAATATAAATATCTACAGTTTGTATGTAGTGACTGTTTCAAAGGCATTTTAATGAATACATTTCAGTGTGTAGACTCCATGAAAAGGTCTCACTTTAATTCAAACAATGGTTTCCCACAGCGTCTTTCACCTGCAAATGAGTCCTGACTAATTAAAGAAAAGTAAGTAATATCTGTTGGTGTTCATGTGTGTTTGATATGAGCTCAAAGGCAGCCTCCACACACACACACACACACACACACACACACGCACACACACACGCGCACACACACACACGCACACACACACTGTCTACAAAGTGTTTTAAATGAGACCCTTCCAACAAGTTGAACACACAAACACTTCCACGTCACAGTGATGAGATGTCAGCTCTTCCTCTGACTTCCTCTGTTATGATGTGAACATGGTATTAGCACCCGGACGATACACTATGCTATTACCCACAGACAGTGTTGTGACCAAGCGGCATGCATTTCCATACAGATTGCATTTGTTTCTGCTCAGCTGCTGCGGAGTAATGAGCAGCTCCAGTGTGTAGAAGATAACAGGATGGAGCTCATTTCCAGGTACCTGAACACAGTTTTCAGCAATCTTACATCCCGCCCCTCTAATACAAGGCTTATTTGACCAGCTAAAGAAGCTATTACATGAACAGCTGGCATCACATGTGAGAGTGTGAGATTGAAGCAGCAGGAGCCCTGTTTAAAACAAATTTCAGCCTATAGTAATTGTGACTGTTCCAGTTCACCAACATTTTTTTACATTTCTCATAGAGAGCTTTGGGTTGTCAATTAATTTCCTCAAATAAAGAACTTCTTGCTCAAGGTTAGGGCCAACCAGCCAAGTAGCAGGAAATATGGTCACAGTCTCTCCTTCCTGAGTAGAAGAGTTTTTTGCAGAACATTATGATGTCACAGTGACCTTTGACCTTTTGAATATAAAACATCATCACTTCATTTTATCCTTGTAGACGTTTGAGTTAAAATTGTGTCGTAATTAGTGTATGAGTTCATTGGTTCTGGCCAGGTCACAGTGTGCCAGAAGTGATGAAATTTCCTCTCGGTGTCCCTGATATATTGAACTTTGACCTTTGACCACTAGAATATAATCACTTCATCCGTGAGTCCAAGTGGAAATTTGTGCCAAATTTGAAGAAGTTCCTTCAGGGCGTCTACATCTAAAAGCTGAAGACTACAAACTTCAGACAGAATATATTGATGAACTTCAAAACATTTTGTGGAACAGTACGTGTGACTCTGCCTTTCACATTTTTAACATACATTTCTGCCACTTTCTGTCCCTCCACTAATCTACCTCTCCATGCTGCTAATTTACTTTGCTGAGATTTATTCTCCCTATCTGTGTTTTAAAACGGCACGCCACTCACTGACCTATTAAAAAAAAACAAAAAACAAAACACAACTGGATAAGTCATCCCTAATAAGAACTGATCTTTGATGTGATGGTTCATTTCCCTTCTTCTCTTCCACACATTAATTCTAATTATGGTCAATCTGTTTCACCTTCCCGTCTATAAGGATTTTCGGTGTCAGCCTTTCTGTCGGAGCAGCCTCCGGAGAAACGCTCCTCGCTGCCAGTGAGGCAGCCGATTTATCAGATGACACATGCAGAGCCGAACATCTGCAGACACGCTGCCAAGTTAGCACTAACAAGTACTTGTGGACACATTAGCTTAGCTATATCACAGCATTTAGTGCCTTTAATGCCGTGACACAGTATGTAGCATCGGTCTATATAATGAATGTTCTTTGCTTGTGTATCTATTCCTGGAAAAATAAACATAAATGGGTGCAGCGTAGAGACAGGTCTCTAAAACTGGGTTTGGATGCAATCTGTTTCAGTACACGTTGGTTCTTAAACTACACAAGCCACGGAGGCATGGGTTAACTCATTTAGTTAATCTGGATTTTGGAAAGTGCGTGTTAATTCTGAATTCTGCCACATCTGTCCCAGTTTAGAGAAAAAAAAGAAAGAAGCTTTTTCTGCATTTGGAGCAAACTGACCATTTGCTTGAACGCCGAGAGAGGATTTGAGCAAAGATTTGTCCTAATAGCTCTGTTTTTATAATGAGCCAGATGTCTGCCATTTAGATATGTTGCATTGCCACCTGAACTTTTTTGAGAAGATATGAAATAAAATGAACAAACCACAAACAAGGAGAAAAAGATTACAATGAACAAACGTTACATCTACATTTACATTTACTCATTTGGCAGATGCTTTTATCCGAAGCTTACAAATGCCACTCACAGAAAAAGAGAAAAAAGTCTCTCTTCTTGCAGACCAGCCCTCAGTAACAACGATGCATCTCACAGGTGAAAACACACTCGCCAAACATCTCTGGATTGTATCATGTTTACAGTAATAATGACATTTTTGAACATGTTTTCATGTAATTGCTCTTGCAACTTAGCGCCGACCTGGAGTCCAGAGCATGACAGACTTCAACTTGTGCTAAAAATCTCTGTGTGATCACGGATCTTAGATTCAGTGATCACATCAAAGCCATCACTAAATCTGCATTTTGGCGTCTCAAACACAGCCCCAGCTAGGAGTTAGAGAATTATAGAAACTTACTCATGCCTTTATATCCTCTAGAGTTGACTATTGCAATGTTCTCCTCACTGGTTTACCACATAAGATCATAAGACAGCTACAACTTATTCGGATGCTGCTGCTCGGGTTCTTACTAAAACTAAAAAACATTACAAACGAGCACATTACTCCAATTCCCAGGTCTTTGCACTGGCTCCCAGTCAGATACAGAATGGAAGTTTTTCTCATTGTCTACTAGTCACTAAATGGTTTGAGCCCTAAATATATTTCTGAAATGTTCGATCTATATAAACCTAATAGGTCCCTAAGGTCTGCAGGAGCTGGTCAGCAAGTAGAGCCTAGAGTTAAAACTAAAGAGGGTGAAATGGCTTTCAGCCTCTAGCTGCCCGCTGCAGGAACCAGCTCCCAGTGGAGATCAAATCCGCCTGAACTGTAACTGGCTTTAAAAAGAAGCTAAACCCTGCTCTGTTCTCCACTGCCTTCACTTAATCATTTAATATTTGCACTTTGATTATATATTAGCTGTTTTATAAGCTTTGTTTTATACTGTTGTCTTATTATGCTTTTTATTTCTATTTTTTATGCCTCTTTTACTTCTGTCAGGCACATATTGATAATGTGCTATACAAATAAATTTGCCTTACCTTGCCATGCTATTATTAGCATTAGACATAAATCATAGGCAGCAGAATCACCTGCTGCAGCCATTATGTCTGAGCAGAATAGTCTAATACTGAGAAATCAGTGTGAGATGGAGTGAACTGCAACTGCACTACGATCACTTTTCGTCAATCATTTCCTTTAGATTTCTAAAGAAATACCAAACTATTTTTTTTATTTTCACAGCTCAAAATCAGGTGGGGAAACTTTTATTTAATTGTAATAAACAAGAACAAGACAAAAGATGAAAGACTGAAGGATTACAAATGTTTCTCAGCATTTCAGAATCCTCCTCAGACAGAAAATCAAATTATCAGTTGTACTCTTTCGTAAAAAAAAAAAAAAAAGAAGCTTTCTACAAATACAAAATGACAAGAAAATGTAAAAATAAACTGAATTATTGGTATTGAATTAAATAACTGTCTTGTAGATTCAAAATTAGCTGAATTTCCTCAGCAGTATTAACTCGAAGGCCTCCACTTCACATGCAGGTACAAAGCCAGTGGCAGTGCTGTGGCATCTGCATTGAGCACCAGTAAACAACATGTAAACAATAATAAATAAAACAGTTGCAGCCTCAGCTTCATGGAGCTTCTTTTTATTTTTAGATCATTTGTTTTGCCTCCTACTACTCTCATCTACCTGGTGGTGAACACAGTGGGACTTTTATCAGCTAAACAGCTAAACACCAGCAAACCAGATGTTTTCCACAGGTGTTAGTGGAGCTGAAAAGACGGGGAATATTGGGCTTACATTTGTCAGGTGGTCAGAAACACAACTCCAAATCATTCTTAATAACATCAATATCATGTAACATACCTTTTTAAAGAATTACGTTGTCTGTTGTGCTACGTATATTAATGTTTAGGATATTGTAGATTCTGTGGCTATTGCAGAAGAGCAGATGTCTTCAGAGAGGATATCCTGCACCCCCCCCCCCCCCCCCCCCCCCCCCCCGCACCCCTCAGGCCATTTAACTCCCTGCTGCTTGACAGTAAAATGCCAGGGGCTGATGTCATAGGACATCACTGAATCTCCCAAACTCCATCTGTTTCTATAATTACATATATACACTCAGCTGGCAGCGCCACATACTACATCCTGCAATCTGATCATGAAGTTAAATCAACACCAAAAACAGAACATTAAAACCTTCATGAGGTGAGACTCTACTGCAGGACTCTTGTATTAGACTGAATTAGTTTTAAGGTAAGTGTATCTAATAAACTAGCAGCTGAGTGTGTGGCAGCAGATATATCGTACCCTAATCAGGCCAAGTCTGAACTGTAATTTCTTCTCCTGTACACACACCGCTCACCTTATCTCACCAGTTAATTAAAGACACCACCCAGATAACTCTGGTGCTGTAGCCTCGGAAAATAAAATAAGCCCGAAGTAAAGCGTTGTATACGTTGGCCTTTATCAAAGTAGCAAACTAGTCAGAACAATTATTACTCAGTCCTATGATATACTGGGGACTGTATGTTCCACTGTGGGTATGTGACACCTTGTGCTATTTATTTAACTTACAATAGCTTCACCTTCTCCTATTCCAGTGTCTAATTTGAGACCACATCACAGTGTGTCAGCAAAGTAAATTGAGTTTTTCCAACAGGAGTGGTTGTTTTCCATCCTTGCAGGTTGAACTTTGACCCCAATACTCCCAGTAGGTGAAATCGAATTGTTACCTTCTGTTTCTCTCAGCACACAGTCCTTCTGCCTGAATGCTGCAATTTGCAAAAGCTCTCATTCACCTTCCACAGATGCACAAAAAAAAAGGCAGTTTTCTTCTCTAAGGAATCTGTTTCCCACATTATTGTTACAGTCCCTGCGGCCACTCCACACACCAGAAGAGTGTCTGTTTTACTCATCATGTTTAACGCCACATGAAATTCTACTGTGGACCAGACTTTCTCTGTGTAATTGTTACCAGTAAACCGGCAGAGCAGTGATGCTACATGCACTCATTATTTGACCTGAAATGAAATGAATGGCACTCTGGAAATTGGTGTTGTTGAAATTTTTATGCTGACAGGATTCGTGATTTGTTTGTGGGACTTTTTTTGTTAAATTTGGAGATGACACATCATCCCACATTATTTTCTACAGATTCTTCAGTTTGTGCATGGCTGCATATTTGCACAGATGTCTAAATATAATTATTAAAAGTGTGTAAGTAAAAGTAAAAGTCAGTAAAGAGTGAACTTTACTTATATAGCACCTTCCATGCGCACAACACAGCTCAAAATGCTTTATATTTCAGCATTAAAAAACAAAAACAAGGAAACAAAAACAAAACAGGTTAAAAACCAAACACATACAAAAGGAGGGGTTTTTTTTGCACGTGATTGTGAAACTGATAATAATAATAAGATCATAATAAAGATGTCTTCTAACACGTCTCAGCTTGTCTCTTTGATTATTGCGAATCAGTTCTTGTATTAATCTTGTCTCTGTGTGAAATGAAAATGATATTTTTACGGGCACTGTATAATTGATGCTGATGTGAGTAACCACCTAAAATGAGATGATGCGCCACCATCATCATAATTACCTTAAAATTCCACTGGGAGGGGAGGCTGGAGTAAAAGGAGATAACTCGCTTATAATGTGGTGTCTCATTACTTTTTTTTTTTTTTGCTATTTAAATTTTTTTTTATTAATGTCACAAGACAGTGAAAAATAAATGAGTTTTCCTTATAATATGTTACGATAAACACACTGTTTACAGCACACACCCCTGGGATGCCACATTCTCCGGTTTCACAAAGCCTCGAGATTAATCTCAGTCATGTTTCAGTGCTGCTTTGGAAGAAAGGAAACACACAAAAACAACGCTTAGAATAATCACCTCCTTTAATGGAATGCATTGTCTATAAGTGGTGTTTATTTATCCAGAAATGGGAAAAGAAATGGCACTATAATCATTTAACCAGTACAGGAAACTTGTTCTTGTAACACACTGCTGCCATTTAGGTTTGTTTTTGACTATAGTTAATCTCCCTTTACTTAATTTATTAATTGTTTTGTATTAATTTGTAATCCTCTGCTATGATTAATATTTAGTTTAACACGGTTTTCCCACATAAAAAGTGGGGAAAAAAATGGAAAACTAGGGTTGGGAGGTTCATCTACTCTTACTTCCTCATTGAGAAACTCTGGATCAGGCCTCGTGTCCCACCAACCACCACTGCTTGCACTATAGGTTGACAGGTGAAAGAACAGAGAGTATCAAGATGGTGAGAGGAGGAAACACAAGAGAGACTCAGCCTAAGCCACTGAGCCTCAGTCAGACCCAGTCTCAGGAGGACTAGAGGACTCGAGGACTCGAGGACTAGAAGACGTTTAAGATCGAGGACTAGAAGAAGTAAGCATAGATATTTGTTTATGTTGTTTGTTAGCTCGTAACTGGCAGTGGCTGACAGTGTTAGTGAAATGCAAACGCTCGCTCTCTGCACTGACAAGGTGTCTGTGAGTGGTGAGAGAGCAGTGCGTATCAAGGTGGTCAGGGTTAGAGGAAACATCGGTGAGAGAATTAAAAATATATCATAAACAATAGGAGGCAAAGATTAAAACAAGAAGTCAGAGGGGAAACTCTCAAAGAGGGAAAATACAATGTCACTTTTATAGCTCTTCCAAAGACAAAGAACAAAGAAGTTCGGTATCAAATTTGGCGACGATATGAGGGCAGGGAGAGAAGAGCGAGGCCAGGAGTCGACATAAGAGGAAATTCATATCAGAGAACCTTCAGAGCAGGAAGAAGCAGCAGAACGAATTCATCAGAACAGCCAGTGACCGCAGAGGGTGAAATCACACTGATCTGTGTCGGGGCGCTGAGGTGGGCTCATTACAGAGAGTGTGTTTTATCATTTGCATGTACTGAGCCTGATAACGCAGATTGACATGTAAACTTGTATATAGGTGAGAGCTAATCACTGAACTGATGTAAGGATTCAAATTCAATTAAGATAACCCGAATCTTCCCAGTGAAAGACTTGTGAATCTGTGCGTATGTGAGCGCACGAGCACGTGCGCAAGTGTTTTTAAAAGTATCTTATCTGTGAATTACTTCTCTATACTTTTAACTGCCGGAGTGTATTTCCAATTTGCCCACGAGTCTATTAGCACTCAGCTTCAATTACCAGCACTCTAATGGATGCTGACACTGAATCTACTCCACTTGCAAATCCAGGAAGCTGACTCCTTCAGATGAGCAGGAACGTCTCGTCAACAGCTGCAGCAGATGCTTTTGAGATTCAGTGTGACAGCACCAAACCAGATGGCCTGTAGAGTCTGACCCACATCTCAGGAAGTTAGAGGAGATGGTTAAAGGCTTGAAGTCGTGACAGAACTTGTAAAGAGCCATTCAGATTCAAAGGAAGTGGCACAGCAGGCTCACACACGCACACACACACGCACACACACACACACACACACACACGTGCATGCACGCACGCATACACACACAGACACACACACGCACACACACAGGACTGACTTTACTGCGTTTCCAATTACCTGCCTGGTGCTGCAAGTGCGATTGGACATTTAGTCCTTGACTGAGCGAGACTATTGTCTTGACTTGTCAAATCTAGTCTGAAAAGTTTTTCAGAAGGTAGCTAAACTCACAATGCTTTACATTTGAGAAAACGTATAAGAAAAAAAGGTTTTAGAAAGCATAGAGCAAGCAAATATAAGAAAAATAACTTCATATACACTTAAAATATATTTGTTTTCCTTTTTTTTGCTTTTGCAAATCAAAGCAGACTTCAATTCCATATTTGATGCATGGCTTCAAACCAATATGATGTGAGGAACTCAGGAGGGACCCAAATGCAAGAGGCGGACAGAGTGGGTTGGATAAGAGGAAAAAGGTTTATTGAAGGGGAATTTCTCGGTCTTGGGGGACGGTGGCAGGGAATGGGGGTCTGGCGGTAGCAGGAGCAAAGGAGGGCAGAGGACGGGGGTGGCTGGCAGCGCTGAGCTTGTTGGGAGCACGAGGAAACACTGGGGATCTGCTGGGGAAACGGCCACAACTATAACATATGACTCCTTTTGTAATGATGTTATCTGTTTACACAAAGAGCCGAGGGCCTTGAAACACTGTCAAATAAACAGTGACTTGATTTATATTCTTATATATATATTCTTTATATTTTCTGTGATTTTTAAAATAGGCTACAAACCTTGTAGTGTGAAACCAAGCTAGGATGTAACGGCTGGTAAAAACACTCCAGCTAAGGATACATTAAAAGGGCTATAGTGATTTTTGTACGTACTTTTGTAGGCCAACATGGATGTTAGCATCACCCCCAGTTCCCTCGACAAAAAGCCAATGGGCTTTTTACATTGGCTCTTGGATTACTGCTGAAAATGAGCTCTGAGACAAACAACAGTTCATGGTACTTACACGTTTTGTTCAGCACAATAATCTTATATACACTTATAAACACTATTCGCATGATTTTTGGCTTCTTGTTTGATATAGTGTTTACCTCTTCTACAAAACCCTTTCTTCTTACAAAGTCATTGATACTTTGCAAAAGCAGGAGTATAAACACAACAAGGCTGTTAAGGTGGAATGGTGAGTAGTTTGTTTTTCCTGTTTAGCATGATGACATTTAACGCCCCCCAACAGACTCTACAGTCCCCTTTAGCCACTTGTTATCAACCGGCCTTTTAAAAGAGTTGTAAAAGCTCAAGGAAATCAGGACTGGGGTATTTTCAGACATATTTTATGTCATGGAATAAAACCTGAAAATGATGATGATTGTTGCTTCACAAGAGCTTCGGCCATCGTTGCGTTTACAAGACAAGAGTTTATAATACGCCCTCTGAGCTATGTCTTCAGGGCGGGCTGGAGGCTACAGTGAGTCGCTATCAAAAAGTGACTAGGCAGGCCGGGGCTAGCATGTTAGCATGCTAACTTCAGTAGAAGAAAAGACATGATAGAGACAAGAGTTAACATTGCTGTCACTTTTTCTTCTTGACTGGTAAGTAAACAGCTGTCAATGCTAACGCTGGCTAACTTAATGGCTCCTCTAAAGTCACAGAGAAGTTTGTAAGTGTTTAATTAAAAAATAAAATAAGGGTAAATCAGGTCGTTAGCTTGTGATAGTATCATTTTCTGTACAGTTTACAGTGGCAGTTAAAAATGAAAATGAAATGATCTCCAGCTACTCACATTTTAACACCAGCGGGGGGATGAAAAGAAAGATAACTCCACAAATAAATTATTTTGTGTATAATTATATATTTTCACATCTTTCCAATACACATATAAACATCACCGTAATTGCTACATTGAAAATGAACAGAAGAAATGAAACTCTGGTGATCGTAACTTGCCCCTCATTAACACACATTATTCTCTGCGCTTTCTCTTTTTGACAGACAGTAATGGTGTGAGTGATACAGGCAGTGAATCTAACAAGCATTTAAGCAATCAATTCAGAAGGCTCACACACAAACTGGGTGATTTTTTATTCAACCGGCGACACTTCCTGCCAGAAGAAGTGCAAAATAACTCCATTTATTGTTCCCATAAAGCTGCCTAAAAATACACTTTTCTTTTCTCTCTGATTTTGTCGTACATGTCAAAAAAAGAAGTGCACTGCCTCTCAGAAAAGGTGAACACAAAAATGCTGCTGTTGTCTTTTGACAGAATGAACAAAAACTTACTAAATTAATTAGCCAACAATTGCACCGAAATATGCTAATGATGTTTTACCCATAATAAAATATACAGCGGCACTTAAATTTGTAATTTAAAACATGTCTGCATAACATGCATAACCGGATAACGATCATTTTTGCAAATCTACAACATACTGCAGCGCTGCTGACTGTTCAGATTTCAGTCTTTGTACGTGTGAGGAGCTGCAGGTCGCCGCTACGCTCACTGTGCATTCAGACATCTGGTTAGAGGCTTCAACAAATTGACACGGTAACATTCTCCATTTCACAGGGACAGGCTCGACACCTGTACCTCTCACCCACACATTCACAGGTCTGTAATAGTTGTGAGGTGTCTCATTGACATTCTCTTGCCACTAGGCCTAACCTTAAAAAGGTCACTGCTCCACTTCTATGCACCAAGGACTCGTGATGAAGAGAACAAATCAGCCTGTGAAAATAATTGTTTAATTCTACCGTCAGCTCTGGATAACAGAAAGCCTTCAGTATAAACTGAGGCTGTGGAGTTTGAAAAATGTGGGCACTGATCAGGCAGAGAAGGTGTAATGAAAGATGCTATCATGTTGCATTATGGGAAGTGTAGCTTCCAGGGTTTTTGGGTTGTGAACATACACTGGGTACTAAAAAGCAGGATGTCTCGCCTCAATTTTGACCCATTATTTTTTATTTTAATGTTTCTCTCAAAGCTGCCAACTTTATGAAAGTGCAACACATGCCGTACCCAGCCTTTATTTACCTGAATCTTATTCCAACCATAAGCCTGAAACTGAGTCTGAAACCTCAGGCAGCCTTTTGAAGACACGGGGACAGTCTTCATGTTCAATAAATTTCCTCCTAAGGTCTAAAACTCAGATCAGTCAATCAGAGAAGTACACAGAATAGACACACACACACACACACACACTCCCAGCTTGTCATCTTTCAGATTTGTGCAGTAAGTGAACAAAGGCTCAACCTGTCACACACACTGGCAATAGTAATATTTTTAAAATATGGATTTGAAGCTGTGATCTACTTATAATAATATGTGTCAAGCTGTAATGACAGGCCTGCTGAGAGCTCTCTCTGTCAGGCCTTGAAAGTAAGTGAAGGTAAACTAACTGAAAGGCCCACAAAATGAAAGCCAAATGGTCAGTTAAGGCAAATGTGGGGAAAACACCTAAACAAAATGAATTGCTTTTGCTTTTTGCATCTTTACTTGAATATCATGGAGGTAAACAGTAATTTTGAGGAAAGGCTTGGAGGCAGTATGGCATGAATAGTCTACACCACATGTTTCTATTTGCCCAGAGATTTTTTTTTTGATTTATTCAAAGGATAGACTTGGACTGTCAAATATATTCTGTTTTGACTGAGCAATTTGATTATTTAAAATAAGTGCGTTATAATTAACGCACTCGTCTTACCTGCATCAAGATCGCACCTGTTTGGATAACCAGATTTATAGCTCTTTGCTGAACGACTGTACTAGCGACTGAAGTGTAGTCACGTGGACTGTTGAACATCTCTGGCACTGATTTGCTCCCCTGAATCACACTCAGCTGCTACACAATCAACCCCGTGTCGACTCAATCACTGTGACTGACAGAGCGTTGGCGGCTACAGAACGATCAATACCGCCGCTAAACGCGGGGACTGGGTTGGTGCGGAACATTAGAGGATTTTTCATACAGTTAGCTCTTTACATTTCACAAAGTGTCAGCATCAGTCATCGGTTTCTGTCTCTAATCATTCTGCGTCTGTACATTGGAGCCACGGGGTGCTGATGTTTGCCCGGAGTCTCTCTGGTGTTTCCTGGCAATAGCCGACCGAGATGTGCACGCGCGCACTCGTGCGCGCTCCAAACATGTCTCTCCTCAGTTCCCTCAGTAGCATGCAGCGCAATGCAAATACTGTTCTTCAGGCCATCCGCATTAACATATGAGAGCTCCTCTTGCGAGTTTTACAGCGTCGTTCTTTCTTTGCTCATTTCCATTTCTCATTTCTTGGCTGCATTCCTCTCACATTCAGACTGTTTTATCCCCGTGGTGGGTCACCGTGCATTCAACATGACACAATTTCCTATCACTGTGTCACACACAGAGACAGATATTGTTGTCACGCACCTCCGAGGAAATCGTGCCCCCCACCCCAACCTCCGCGTCCTGAGGGGGCTAAAACAATCAAATCAGTGATTACTGAAGCTGCGTGTTCACCTGGCTGTTGAATAGTCTACCTGTTGTTATTGATGCCTGTTAAAGTCATTAATTAACCAGCTGGGGTTACATTTAAATAAATACCAAATGGTGGGTTAATTGTTATTAGATTAATTAAAGGTGTTTCATGCAGTAGGACTCTAGATCAGTGATAGACTGGAGTGGCCCTATAGTTACATTTAAACATTAAACAACATTAAAGAATATAATGATAATATTATGATAATTATAATAATTTCAACGAATATAATAGATAGATAGATAGATTGATAGATACTATACTGTATATATTTTTTATTAGAATAACATTAGATTTATTGTATTGACAAAAACAGTTTATAATCTGAAAACTTTGTATTCCACGATACACAATTTGCTTGGTACAGGATATTTTGAAATAAATGTATTACATCAAATGGTAGAGAAGACCGACTCTCTGTCTCAGCGATGCTTGATGAAATACAAAATAACTTTCCTTAGTAAAAACATAACTGTTATAAGGAGAATAGTTTTATATTGAGTCAAAGCAGTGCCTTTTTCTGCTTTAAGAATATGTGATGATGACAAATTATTCTGTCTAGCAGCACAGACTGAACTCTTATTGCCTGAACGCATTCATTTTTGGATTAAGGTCTGTTTCTAAATATACCAAGTGTACTGTGATGATGCTGATGTCTTTTCTTCTCACTTTTTGCTCAGGTCACTGAAAAAAGAAATAATCCACCCAAATATTGAGTTAAATCTAAAAGATTTATCAAACCTGAGGGAACCGAGAGTAGAAAATATAGAACATGTTATAAATGTTTCATGTCCTCATGCATGCTGTATGGGCTGTGGACAGTGCATTATCAACCTGTCCTGTATCACAACATTGACCTGAATGTTTGCCTCATGTGAAAAATTAATGGAAAAGCACAGAACACGTCAGTCATGTCGCTGCTGAGCACATAAACAGGCCTGAATGTATTTGAGTTCTATATTTATTCCTGAATGTGAAATACTGTCATGCCTGCAGATATGTTTTTAGTCAAGAGTTAGATGTTTGAGGGGAGCTTTTATTATGGAAAGTCAGTCAGTTCAGACTGTTTATTATCTTTTGGCTTAATGTTGAGCATTATGCAAGACTGATAAAGGAAAGTAGTAAAATTCAAAACATGGGTGACATATTTTATTTTGCAGTACAAAAACCTTTAAACGTTTGAATATGAACGTCACATACTGCAGAGAAACCTTGCCCCTGCAGAGAATATATCTGCATATTTACACTTCCACCTGCACATCTCATTTCTTTTTGCAGCCTGTATTTAAAAAAAAAAAAACAAAACAAAAAAAAAAACCTAATATAACTCCAAGAATTAAAATGCAAAAATAATTTTATTTTTCAGAGAAATGATTAATGTTTTATGACAAACCTTGTTTAAAATGCAGGAACAAAAGCACAGCAGGAGCTCTGTGTGCACTTGCATGGTATGTGCTTCACACAATAAGAGTGTAATGAATCATCCAAATGCAGTTACCCTGATAAATTGCGTGGATTTAAAGGTGCAGTAAGCAATCCTGGAGAAAGGCTGTTGATATTTGAGCTCAACAGCAAAAACACCCCTCCCTTCAGTGCTCCGCCCCCACAAATTCATGGACGCTTTCTCATAGCTGAAGCAAAACAAACCTTATGATATAATAATACATCATCAAACAACTGACGGCGGAGTGAAAAACTACAAAACTACAGTGAGAAAGGAGACGGTCGTAGGCTGGTGCAGACATGCAGAGAGGACGAGATGGTTTCCCATCGCCAGCACACCAGCTGCAGACAGTGATACTCACCATACTCCTGCTACTATAGCTAACATCACACCTACAGCATATCTTGGCAGACTGCGGGCAAGTAATTAAACATTACCGGACACCAGTAACTCGCTCGCTAACTAACCAGCTGAGATTAGCTCTCACAAACATTGGCAAACAGGACAAAACCAATACTGACCTATTGGATCTGTGGAACATAACACAACTAACGTCACCCTCCTGTCGAGTAGACACAGAGCAAACTCTTCCTGCCTTTCAGCTCTCTGAGGGCTCTCCACGATAGTCGGACACTACAGGTGGGCCAGTGGAGAGTCAAAACATCCATGAATTTTCTAAAGTTCTTACCGGACTCATTAGTCTCTTTACCGGCCCTCGGTATCAACGTCCCTTCAAATGTGACTGTCCAAGAAAAAGGGAATTTAGAGGAAAAACTCAGGGAAAAGATGACTTCGATATATATATATATTTTTACTTTATGTCCACTCTGGGGCTCTATACCAAGATTTTATATTTCATGGAACATTTTCCATGCAATGTCCACAAGAAAAAGGTTTGCAAGATATATATATATATATATATTCATTTCAGTCTTGACTGAGTTTTACCAGTCACCCAGATTGTAACCACTGAATCACGTGGCTTTGGAGGCGTCTTTGACTACACCAGTACAAGCAGCATATTTACACACATGATTCATGACTCAGTCACTTAAAACTTTTAAAAGTGACATAATAAAGTTTCGCCCTCCTTACTAAACCCTTATGTGTATTATGTCATCTTTTTTAGCTGTGCCGCAGACTCACACAGCACATCCACACAGTTGGGTGCAGAGCTCTGCATGCAGCCTTAATAACTACAGAAAGTTACAGGCCGATTGTTAGAGCAGTGATCTCACGGCTTGATGGTCCCTGCTCCCAATTAGTGGATTGGTTGGAAAAAATCTGACTGAGGTAAGTAACCATGAGGTCGTATTCCAACTGACAGGCTAAATCTGTAGGTGGGCGCATTTAAACCGTGTTTTGCTTTTATAATGTTTTGACAGAAGAAAAAAAATAAAAAAAAAAACAAAAGGAAAAGATTTTCAGCTAATCAGATTGAAGCCACACTCCTAGCTGCCATTCAAATCACCTTCCTAACACTCAAATGTAATTTTCATTTTTCAGCATCTGTGAAATGACATAATGTTTTCACAACAGTGAACTAACATGTACTGCAGCATGAAACATGTCTGCGTGTATATCATCCTCCACCATCGCTGATACTCTCTGTTGTGACAGGGGACTTTTCATATGGTGACTTTTATTCCTCAAAAACTGAAAATAATGTCTTTAAATCTTTCTAGTAATCACAATCATTCACATCCCCTGAAGGGATTTTTTCCTTTCTCACCTCACCACTTATGAAGGGAAGAAAAACATCTGTTCACAACTATCACAACAAGCAGCTGTAGTACACCAGGCATGCGACTGCTAATTCTAAACATCTTGGGCTTTCATATAAAGTTTGACTGAGGGTTTCTATAAGCCGGTGTTCCTTTGCTGTGTATTACCCACTTCATATCCCCAAAGTGAAGTTTTATGTGTGCCATAGTGTGTTTAAAGTCCTTGTTGGGGTGGGACGACCAAAATGCCCTTGAGAAAGTTGCTGAGCTAAGATGTTGGTGTGGTTGCTGTAAAAGTTTGAATGTTCATAAAAATTTATTCACTCGCATTTTCGAAAGTCCTTCAGCGTCCTCCGACAGAAAGACTTCAAAAACAAGGGGAATAACACGACCATCACCAATTGTGAAACAGGCATTACTTCCACACCTCCTCCCTGAAACACACAGCATCTTTTTCTCTTCAGTAAAACCGAAGGTGTTGAAGGTGACGTTCTGTTTTCAGTGTTTTAGTTTGTCTCCAATAAAAAGATATGACAGGATTTGTATATATATATATATATATATATATATATATTCTCTATGGTGTGTGTGTGTGTGTGTGTGCGTGTGTGTGTGTGTGTGTGTGTGTGTGGGGACAGATCATTTTCCCTTTTTTTCCTCAAGATGTTCAACACTAAACCCTTTACATGAACTCTTGTTTCGGACATGTTAAAAACCCTGTGACCAACCAGTAACTTTAACAAGTCAATGAAGCAAAGAGAGCAGCAGCTGACTGCTTGGACCTGGTCTGCAGGAACTGGTCCAGATTTACAAGCCTGGCAGACGAGGGGCTGTGAGAACATCTGGCCGTGCTGCTGTCGGCTTCGTCAAGCTGTCTGACCGGAGATGTAAGCGTGCTGCCTGCCGGACACATAGGGAGGTTGCTAGCTGGCAATAGCTGTCCCTCATAATCACTGTGTAATCAAGAGCAACATGCAGCGGATGAACTGGACTGCTCTTTGCAGAGGGAGAAATTAAACCCTTAAGCAGATCTTGAAAACACACGCACAGTTAAAAGTGTCCTGTATTTGTATTTTGGTTTCATGGCAACATACAGAGAAACGAAACTGGTTGTACATTTTATTATTAGCTCTATTACCTCTGTCAGCTGTTGTTATTATGATGTGAGCAGAGCGGGAGGAGGTTGTGGTGGATGAATGGGTGAACAGATCACAGCGGCCTCAGGGTTGGACGGTTTGAAAGAGTGGTTATCTGAGTTACCGTAGCCTTTCAGTTCAGCCAGAGTAAAAGAGTAAAACGAGTCTAGAGACTGTCTGTGTGTGAAAATCCCAGTTTCAGAAATGCTCAAACAAGCCTGTCTGCCACCAACGATCACAGTCAGTCACTGAGATCACATTTTTTCTTCATTCGGATGTTGGATGTCAACATCAACTGAAGCCGCTGACTTGTATCTGCATGAGTTTATGGATTGCACTGCTGCCACATGATTGGCTGATTGTATAATTGCACAAATAAGCAGGTGCACAGGTGTTCCTAGTAAAGTACATGGTGAGTGTATATAAACATAACTTCTGGGAATTTTTTTTTTGTTGGGGGTTCAGGTTATAAGACGATATTTATTTTAAATCGATGTTTGTTTCATATTAATTTGGATTATTCTCATAACAGATATAAACACATGTTCACATTTAAACATTAGGCAAAAACATCCCCAGTGTAAAAACTAAATATTGGTTCAACAGCTTGGTGAGCGTTTTTAATTTTCAACTCTAAATTAATTTAAGTACAATAAAAGCTCACTGATTTCAAAGTCTTTTTCAATGGGCTCTTAGGTACAATCTTTTTTTTCGTCCTGTGGTTTCTCTTGACCACTTTCCACTTTTTAATGACTCACACTCTTCATCCTGCATCGTTATCGGCCGGCTAATGATCAGCTATTTTTAAACACGTTTTTGTAACAGTTCAATTCCCCAGTGCGCTCACTTCCTCTCAGAAAATGATCTGCGCCACTTATAAACTTTAGTGCAGGTTAATCCTGGCCCCAAAAATGGTCCCTTCAAATGTCTTGTTTTTTTTTATTTTCATATACAACCTGATCAAGAGAAGCACATACCTTCACCAAGGCCAAACAATCCTACATCTGTCACACGCCAAATCCAAATTATTACCTGTACAAAACTGATGACAATGTTGAAAATGCTTGACCACACAACGTTAAGGAAAATGATAAGAATGGATCTGCCCCTTTAACTGGATCTGCACAAATATTCAATGGGTCTGTTCCCCATCCGCCCCACAAGTTTAGTGCAAGTCAGTACATTTTGCACAGTCCTGCTGACAAACAAACAAACAAACAAACAAACAAACAAACAAACAAACAAACAAACAAACAAACAAACAAACAAACAAAAATGGCAGATCAGTAGAGTGCATACCTCTGTCAAGGCCAGACAATCCTACACGTCTGCCTAGCTCTTATAACAGAAGACTGCATCTGCACCAAATTGTAAAAACTCATAGATTTCACCACCATAAAAACGTCTTATTATTTTTATTATTATTATTATTATTATTTATTTATTTATTTTTTCACATCAAAATCCAAACAGTATTTCTTGAGATATTTACACAAATGGTGAAAGATGCCCTCTGTTTATCACAATGTTTATGAAAAGTGATAAAAAAAAAAAAAATTTAATAAATCCTGGATCCGCCCCTTTAACCCGATTTAATGAGTTGTTCCCTGACCCATGCCCCATCCCTCCACCAAGGTTAGTCAGTCATTGCACAACCCTGCTGACAAACAAACAAACAAACAAACAAACAAAGAAGGTAATAGATTCACCTTGATTAGACATGTAGCACTAAAATGACCACAAGATTTTAGGTTATTTGTTCACAGCTGGGAGCCATGCAATATTTATTCAGGCTATTTGGCTCCTTTACATCAAAGAAACAATCATAAAATTGTTCAACGACAGGAAAAGCAATCAGCAGGATTCTTACCTGCCGAGATCACTCAACAATGTTTTCCTATTAAAGAAAAATGAGCAAAGATCCATACAGTCAGTAATTGGATTTCATGGGAGGTGGCATTAATAAAAATATTCACTGCTATGCAAAGCTAGATGGGAAACTGAGATGTGTGTATAGTCGCCTATGGGTATGTGTGTGCGTGTGTGTGTGATGAATAATTCTATAACGCTCATTTCACTGTCTTGGTATATGATATCTTAAGTGGCGAGGGAAAATTAAAATTCACGTGGAGATAGTGATATTATGCCGTAGAGCCGATTGGATTCGAAAGTGATTTGGGTGTGTTTATGACTGGAGGATGATGTCATCGGGTGGGATGTGGAGAATAAGTAATTTCGCAGTATCACATCCAATTTAGCAAATCTACTTTATTCAAATACCGTACTCCACTTAGGCTTTAACCTTATCCCTCACTGTACTGCACCAGGGGAGTTCATAAATTTATTACTGCCTCAATCGGATCTTTTTGTAACGTGATAAAGGTTGAGTATGTGGATATCGGAAAATCGGCTTTTGTGGATATCGTGGCTTAACATAGTTAAAGACTCATGCCGGATTTGAGTAATCTGCTGTTGTGGAGGAAGACTACAGCCACAACAGGGCTGAAGGAAGAGGAAGAGGAAGAGGAGGAGAATCTCAAAAGGAACCAGGTTTAAAGAAAGACCTGATTTCTGTAGAAGGGAGGCTTAAATCTCTTCAAACAAATTCCGCTGCTTCTCTTCATCGGTCGAGGTACAAAGTGTCAAAATACAATAAACTGTGCATTATATGGCCAAAAGTACGTCGACATTTCATTCAGAAACCACCAACATCAACACTTTTCTGAGACGGCTGACTCTGGAAACCTGGCTGCAAGGATTTTCTCCCATTCAGCCACAGGAGCATTAGTAAGGCTGGCGAGTGAGCGATAAGGCCGGGCTCAAAGTCGGCGTTCCAGTTCGTCTCAAAGGTGTTGGATGGGTTTTGAGCTCAGGGCTCTCTCCAGGCCAGTTCCAGTTCTTCCACAACAACCCGGGAAAACCATTTCTTTACTGTCCTCGCTTTGCGCACGGAGACGCATGTCCCGCTGAAGGACGGGGGCTGACACTGAACATGAAAAGCAATTCTACGAGTGCTATATGTGACTGTACCTGCCGTTCTCTGGTTCTAACTCAGCACTTCTGGTGTTAGTTAGTATTTGAGGTCAGAGATCAGAGATCATCACCTATTCTTGGGGTTATAGTGCCGCATTTTTTGTCATTTTTATGGACAAATCTCTTTTAAATCGCTGATATCCTAACCACCAAGATGTGGTTGCTGCTGTGGATAAATCAGAACACAGGACCTTCAGTATGTATTTGAGGTCCTGTTTGTCACATGTAAGCTTCGCCAGTGTTTTCTACTGAAGTCTCGGTGTTGATTTTTTGGAAAACAACACATTAGTTTCAAGTTTCAAGGTTTAGGGCCGAGTCATTTGTTAGGACTGATGTGCTGCTAGTGTGTCTTATAAAATGAGGGTTTCTGTCCTTTATAAAGCAAAGTCCCACAAATAAAATCTCCACAAGTTAATGCTGCGCATCCACAGAAATTTCAGCTTCACTTCAGTCTTAATAACGAAAAATGCCATGTCTCTGCCTTTCTGAGTGTCTGAGAAAATCAATCATATAAAAGCCAGAGGGAAAAAGAGAAGTGTTCTGCCCATCTGTTACTGTCCTTGTGTGTGTGTTTTTTTTTAAATAGATAAAAAGAACAGAAGTGGTGGGAATGATACGATGGAAATGAATAAAATGAAAAATAAAAACGTGGGATCTTACAGTGCTGTAATTTTACACAGTGTGTCTGACAAAGAGAGAGGTTCAGTAAGTTATTCTTCATCTGACCCAATAATATCTGAGAGAGCAACATCTGGGGGATTGAAAAGCAGGTTGTTTTGAAGTATATTCGCCAGTATTCGGCATTAATCAATACACAGGGTTCGGGTTGGGACAACTGTCTCTGCAGAGCTCCGCCACTGACAACAGAGGAGGAGGCTGATGTATGTGAGAGCGGGTATGTCTTCTTTATTATGTGGCCCCATGTTTCATCCTCCAAAGGGATCAGTGTTGAATGAAATCGTCCCGCAATATAAACACTGATCCAAACTGTGCTGATTTTGTGTGTGTGTGTGTGTGTGTGTGTGTGTTAGCCTTCACACTCCACACCCAAGCTTTTACTTTCTACATCTCACAAACCCTCAAAAGTTTCCAGCAGAATGTACAAAGATCGATTTATCCAAAAGGGTTTAAAAGGGCAGGAAGGGTCAATTTCCCAAATTACAAAAACCCTAATACCATGTTTTGTGATGCAGAATATCCCATTTACTCGGGATAATCCACAGATCTCCTTATATAATGTTAATGGGGACAATTTGTTGAATTTGTTTTCTCTTGTCTTAGTTTGAAATGTTCAGAGCTTCGAGTGAGAAAAACTGAAATCCCACTCATTTCTATCGTCGTAGTGGTTTGGCTGCAGTCACGCCCGAAGAGAAGGTGTTTTGTGCGTTTGAGTGAAGCGACCCTTTAAAAACAAACGAGACTATCCAGCAGTACAGAAACCGTACTGTATCAGCACACACACACACACACGCACACACACACATGCACACACACACACACACATTCAGTTGGCTGTGGAAACTATCATTTGGAGGAACAGAGGGTGATGTATGGCTGTCTGCTAATACAAGCATAGCTGTTCCCTCATGGCACATTAACTCATCTTTATGGTTTCTTATCCGAAGCCGCTGCTTTCTTTTTCCTAATACTTCAGATGTTATCTCTGCCCCCCCCCACCCCCCCGCGCCTGTAATTTATTAACCTAAATCTTTACAGGACACAGGTTGTTAACAGCGGCTGCGAACGCCGCCCCGGCAGTCACAGGGTGTATCCTCGCCACCAGGCGTTGATGTTGAATGTAGCTGCTTATTTCTGTTATTTCCCCACGACGCGGTTAAGTGCAGAAACTAAAGAGTAACAGGTCACATATCACAAAGCCGGTGGGAGTTTGAGCTGCATTTCTAATCTAAAATCTTCCCCTTGCTGCCTTGAGGTATACCCACTTAATTCTTGTTCATCTGCACATAGCACATTGCCTGTTTGATGTATTGCATTATTTCTTATAGAAGTTAATGAATTGGTTTTTGTTTGTGTACTCCCATTTGTTGATACCAGGCACTTCAAGAATTGATTTTACACTTTATGAATTGACCTTGAGAAATACCTGATTGACATTATTGTTTCCACTTTGCCATCATGCAATACTTCATTGTCATACAAAGAAATAAAGATTTTTTTTATTAGTTTAAGACTAATACACTTTTCCCTGACCCCTTTTAGCTTTTCTGGCACATGTTCCTACCTCCTCCAGGGAACAGGTTCCCTCCACAAGCAATTTCCTCTTTTCTTATGCTTCTATTTTGTTCATTGCAGTTTTGCCTGTACAGATAATAACCCTGTATATAAACCTCAAATTATACTTTTCTGAACTGCTTCTTTGGCAGCTCACGCCCAGTTGCTCGAGTATGTTGTACACTCCATTTTTTTATGTCGCAACAATCTGTTAGAGATTGTTTTTTTCTGCTATTAGAGATAACGCACTTACATTGAACTCCAGCTATTATTATATATATATATGTATATATATATATACAGTATATGTACGTATACAGTTTTACCTTCACCGGCAAAATTCGCCTTTGTATTTGTCTTCAGAGTTTAAGCTGTGTTTGTGTGCAAGTATTCCAACAAAACCTTTGACAGGTTTCTCCAGCACTGTCCCAGCTTCCTCTGTGTGATGGTTTCCCTTTACAACAGACAGCCCCTGTTGATGCGCATGGTTTAATTTTAGTTTTGTGATACTTCAGTAATCCCCAAAGGGAAAAAAAAAAAAAAAAAAAATCTGCTACAGCACAGTGCCACTGGGATTCAGCGCTTTTGTCAAGGACACTTCAGTCGGGTGAATGTTTGCTGTCATGGGGATTATTTGGGTTTAGACCTTCACATTGAAGGACAGTCGCTCTGCTCATTGCACCAATCGTGCTGCACTACTTTCATCCTAATGCAATTTTGTTTTGAGCTGGTAAGCAGCCTTTTATTTGGACAGTGTGTTGCTGTGATCATAGATGCAAACTACGACCACGACACCACTGATCATCTCCTTGTCCAAGTCATTCTGAGGACTTCATACGTCTGCAGATTTCTAAAGGGAGGTTGTTGAGCCTGAGAATAGAATCTAAAACAGTCAGGTCAGTTACAAGTTTGATCATTTCCACTGGTTCTCATTTCTTTCTCAGGAGTTTTTCAACAGTCCACTTTCACACTAAGTATCTCCCCCTCTAAACAGAGGAACTAACAGAGGAATCTAGGCCAAAAGTGACGCATTTCTCAGAACTGTACCTTTTTATAGACTTGCATTTTCTCCTGATCTCCTCCAAAATGAGAATTAATTGCTTCTGCCATAATGTTTCTGAAAAATATCAAGATGAACATCTAGTGCTCTTTTCGTAAACCCAAGCGGGAACGCTCTTGTGCTCATCTCTCTGTTTTTTGCAACACTTTCCTGAGTCTTAGATCTGTGGGTTACCCAAAGCTGTAGCTCCCTCTGCTTTGCTCTCTCTCTCTTTCGCCCTTACTTCGTTTCAGAATCAAACTTTTCAACCAGGCATAAAAGGATTTCAAACATTGTGGTGATAACTTGGTGATAATTATTATTTAATTGGTTTTTCATGATATCTCCCTGCCTTTTCAAATGTCAGGCTACTACTAATTTTTTACATTTTTGAAGATTTTGGTGTAAAGGAGCTATATATATATACTGTATATGTAAGGTTTGCTCTTTCTAACTACACAGCCAACGTTAGCATTAGCAGCTGTTGTACTTACCTGTCTAAAAGAAACGCTGTGAGTTCAGCATCAAACGTTATTCTTTTACTCACCAACAGCTGTCTCTAGCAATTTAAAAGCAACGGCAAATAATTCTTATCTCCATCACGTCTTTTCTTAGTTTCTAAGTTAGTGCGCTAACCAGCTAGCCCGAGCCGGTCTCGTCACTTTCCGATAGCGACTCACTGTAGCCTCCAAAATGCCCTGAAGGTATAAGACTGCTCAGAGGGCGTATTGTAACCTCTTGTATTGTAAAGACAAGCAAGAAACCGTGTTCAGCAGTGAGAAAACTTACAAATAGCCTCATTAACCTTTTTTCTGTTAACCTGTTTCAGTGTTTACAGGTTTGTCTGTTCCTGGACTCTCCTCCCTACTCTGAGTTTACCTGTGAACAACTCTCTCCTTAATGATGGGGAAACTCTATTCAAGCGTATACTTGAACATGCTCAACATGTCGTCATATCACAAAACAAAATACTAACTAAAACAGCATTTGCCAGTGAATTCCACCACCAAGGTCCTCTTTGTAGCTTTTTACAGGTTTTTCAACCCACATGAGCCTCTCCCTGATCTGCTGCCCCCATCAGTAGGATGAAGACACATCCGCAGTAATTTGTTTCAAGTTCAGGCAGCTAAAAGCACTTATTTAAATTCAGGCCAAGATCATCTTCATAGTTAAAAAGGTAATGAACACTGACTGCAGCTCGGAGATGACATTTGAGCCTCTTAATAAACCCTGTGCACAGCAGAACATTTTTGACTTGTCACAGCAGGAAAAGCACAGATGAGAATGACATTAATGATGGCTCAGTTTCATTAAATGCGCCGGTAGGCTGTTCAAGTTAGCCATGCACAAAACCAGGCCCTCCTTTGAACAGGAGGACTGTACAGTTTTACTGTGCAGTTTGATTTTTTGATTTATTCTCTAAACACTGAGGATCAGATGAAAACAAAGACATTTGCTGCCACAGTGGAATCAGGTCATTATTTTAAAAGTTATCTATCTAAAAAAAAAATGAATTACACCCTTTTTCTTTTGACTGTAGGCCTACATGCTACTGGGAGGATTTATTCAAACAAACTGTTAATTAAAACGTTTAATTAACAGCATTTATCTCTCAATGTATACTCGTGTTTTTGACTTCTCCTGCAGCGGGTGGCACATCTGAAGCTGGAGACAAACCCAGCAACTTACTCTGTGTCAGGTTAATGAGTGGAAAGAAAACTACTCCTGCTCTGTGCTGTGTCTGCTGGAGCGTTCTGTACCTCTGGCTATTAGTGAAGTCAGAGCTGGCATTTTGTATTTGACAGCTGATAAATAAAAAACATCTTCTTTAAATGAGTCTCTTCTTTAGAGCCAAATTGTTGTAATATGGCCATCAGAGTGATGTGCCACACTGCGCCGACTGTGCCGAGTCTGTGCCGAGTCATCTATGATCTATGCTGTGCTTTGTAAGATCTAATTTGACACTGTTGTTTTGTGAGTCGGCCTGCGCGGGAACATTAGTGATGAGGCAGCGCAGCAGGATCCCCGAGGACAGCTGAGCTCAGTGCTATTAGAGGTGCACCGCTGTTTGAACCTGCAAAAACACATTTTATGGACTGTACTACAACAATTACTGTTCCACATTCACTACTGTTTTATTGCACAGTTTCAAAGTAATGTAAAGGCAATACGAAATAGTACGAATGCTCATAAACAGTTTTTTAAAAAAAGAAAGGTCACAAAGGGGGATCAGACGGTCTTCAAAGATAATTCTGGTTAACATCGTGTGGATTGTCTGTTTTCAGTATTTGTCACTTCTCTGTTGCGCCTTTCATGCCTGCGGTTTGCCGGAAGCGCCGCATGCTCTCAACAACACGCTCACTACCCACCGCCCACACACAGCAAGCTCCCACAGAGAAACCTAAAAAGCATTTAAGACGATAACACTCTATAACGACAATAACACCCTGCAGTTAACCCACATCCTTAAAGAGCTGTGATTAAACAATTATCAATGTCACGTCTGGTCATTACTACTGTTTTTTAGTTTATAATATAATCAATAATTTCTTAACTATGGCCAACGCTGGTGAACGTGCTGCTGAACGTGCTGCTGAACGAGCTGCTGAACGAGCTGCTGAACGAGCTGCTGAACGAGCTCACCAGCGGTGTAATTACCGGGTTGATGTGAATTGGGCTCCGCAGTCAGTAGTTCACATGTGCTGTAACTTGAACACACAGCACAACATCTGTGTTGGTGCAATTTACTTGATAATGTTCAGGCGCTAATTAAACCAGCAGAGCTAACATGGCGATAAACGCAAGCTGAATAATTATGAGGAAAATTAAGTCTTTGAGTTGAGTTGAGTCCTAGTTTAATACATATTATTATTTTTAGGAAAAGAAATGCCTTCCTGTGGTGTGTGTGTGTGTGTGTGTGGTATCACACATGTTGTAGGATACTGGATGTTCACAGGGTTTCAACTCTTAGATAAAAAGTCTGCTTTATTGTCATCTGTAATCAGGAATCTGCAAAACTGTATTTGATGATGAGGCAAGATCTGAAGGAAATGACAAGTTTTGGATTTACAGATCAATGGACAATTACACACGGACACTGGGGAAAGCTTCACAAGAGGAAATAGTTTCTTTTGCTGATTCTAGTAGAACTGTACGTTCGGAGTTGTGAATCTGAGGAGAAGATTTTGTTGTGCTGTGCTTCAGTCGGGAGCTAAGGCTTAGAAGGATGTTAAATACATGTGCACACAGGCTGAACCCCCTGCACTCACATGTTCACTCACTGCAGGGGTAGTGAGTTAGTCTGCTCCATGAAAACCCCTGGGCCTAAAATAAACCCAGATCCACCCCTGTGAGGAAATGAATCTCCTCTGTTACCATGTGTCAATGTCACCGCTGTACACACAGTGAAGGAGGTTGGCCTACATAGTCAATCTCCATAAAAGAGCTGCTCACTAAGTGTGCGCGTCTGCCGTGTTCTTGTGCGCATGCGTGTGTTTACTTGCATGCATGTCTGCACATTTTAAAGAGTGACAGTGTGGTGTAATGAGGGGGGATGTCAGTGAAGAGGCCAGTACTGATGTGCTGTCACTGTGGATCTTCCCAAGGTCTGATCAGCCTCCTCGGTCTCACGTCTCTTTAGGCCAACTTCCCAGGATGGCGGCACAACTGCACATCATTCAGAGGAGCTTATTTATTTATTTGTATTATTCATTTACTCCTCTTCTGCTTCTGTTTCTCCCTCTGCCTTTGTGTCCTGTTACAATCACACTGTTACAGAATTTACACACAAGGTAGAGGAAATGTGGTTTAGCTTTTTCTTAGCAACATACAATAATTTGTGGATTTTGTTTGGTAAATAACAACATGTTTGACACAGTGTGCACAATGTAAAACAAATTGTTTTCTGACTGCACACTTCACTTCTACTGCCCATACAGATACTTATTACATGTACATACAGTATATTGAATTTCCATATGTGAAATGTGTGTACAAAATATATTGTAAACCTTTTAGAAATTGGATATATTGACATATAACTACTGTATATCTAACCCATACAAATATGTATGTTTATGTATATGTTGATATTATACACAGTAGGGTCCAAAGGTTTGAGACCAAGATAGACATGTTTAAAATTAATAAGAAATTAATAAGATATCTAACATATATAAGCACATAGAATTTTTATATGTTCGTCACTTTAAAAACTTGGATATATAAATTAAATATTATATGATCACAACATATGATACTATATAAAAATTAAACATATTGGTATTATTAACATATGTACATGTACATATTTTACTAGGGTTATTTTTATATGTAATAAACTTATATAGTCATATACCCAGACGGTGTTTATATGTGAAAATAATATACCCACTTATTAGTCACATGACTTGATATAGGGACATAAATGTCATATATTACATTTCTGTATGGGTGAAAATGATTTAAGTGATTAAGTGTGATTTTGTGCAGGTGGACTGATACAGTACACTGTCGGTCCACAGGTTTGTAATTTCAAAATAAATAAAATGTGCCCGTGCCAAAGTCGTTCTTGCATCGTTAGCAAGAAACCAACAGAGATGAAATGTGACACGTATGTGTGAGCATACAACAACTTTCAAACTCAGCTTCATACCACCACAATATATTTTGCTATGATAACAGTGGCAACTTGTCTGTGGCCTTCCTCTAGTAGTGCACACTTGTCCGCATGCGCCTGTACATTGGTGTCCATTTTTCCTGTTTATATCCAAACCGGTGGCAGTCTCATTTCCTGGCACTGTCAACAAACAAATGGCCTCACTCATATGATGAAAAGACAACACGGATCAGAACCGCGGTAAACAAACTCTAAGTGTGAAAGCTGACCAGCAGGACTAGCGAGAGAGGGGTCAGTTGAACAGTGTTCCTGAAGAAAATGAACTTAAAAAAGCTGAATTAAAATTTATTCTCAGTAGATTGTGAAGATCGGAGACTTAAATTTTACAGGGATAAGCAGCTAATGTTGATGTAAATGTGCACTGATGATTTCAAAACCAGGCATCATCCATTTTATGATTAAAAAAACTTCTTTCAACCGTTACACAGGTTTACAGTTGAATGATTGTGTCAGAAAACTGGGGCTTGAGAAAACAAACTTGACATCCCGAGTTGGAACTTAAACTTAATGGGGCATTTGGCTTCATTTTATCTAGTCCTAAAGAGGAAATCCTGAGCTACAGTTTATAATTGAATGCATAATCGAAGCTAAATTGAGTCTGAGGCGAGTCGGGGGGGTTGCAGGAAGCTTTATTGGAGACGGAGGCCCGCTCGTGACAACAGCTACTGACCTTTTTCTCCACTATTTCTTCCTTTGATTCGACCCTGCATTCTCAGGCGGTTCGGCTGTTCTCTTGCCGTCATTCAGAGTACTTGTTATTGGACATTTGCGCCGTCTGGTCAATCCATCATGCGATACTCCGGAGGACTGTAATGGAGGATGAATAGATCGACTCACCCGGCGCGGCTACACCACCTCACAATGACATTACAACAATTTGTTCAGCTATTCTGAGCAGTAGCAAAACAAAACAAAGTCAAATGAGTCAACAAACCAAATCTCCCAGGAACAATCAGACACCAGGCGTGACTGGCCAGCTTTTATGGCACAGCTCCAATCAGCCTCTCTTTCTCAGCTGAAGGTCAACTCACAGCAATTTCATAAGGAAAAAAATCTCATAATTCATTGACCGTGAAGCCTTATATCTCTGCAAATTATCCAGCTCCTTGCAGCCCCACATGTAAACAAGTCCGTGTTTGCACAAGCAGCAGTACAACTATACTGTGTACTCTGATCTGCAGGGTGTGTTGAAAGAGTGCCTGGTGATATTTATTCACAAGCACAAAGAGTGGGTCATATTAACATGTGTATCTTGAAGACCGGTGCCTGTATTTATTTGTTTAGGTGGTATATTGAATTTTTTTCTTTGTTATTTTTCATTTTAAAAGCTTTGGCACTCACTGAAGGAATGGCAGTAATTGGAATAGCTTTTCAGATCTAATATGCTCATTTTGAAAACCCATCAAAGCAGGACAGTCATTTTTTTCTCAGAAACAAAACATGAGGTGTGAAGATTGAATCTAAAACGAGAGATACGAAAGAGTGTTTGCATTCAATTATTGTCGACACAAAAAGATTTAAACAGTGAGAATTTGGAAATGTGGAAGCTGCTAACAGTGTGCAGTGTACACTAATTAACGTCTTTACCAGAAATCGACCCAACATGTGATTTCCTTAAATAATTTTAACAACCAATTTTTACATCCACATACACGTCACCTCTTGTGGTTATAGAAATAATGAGCTTCTGGCAGAAGCAAAGCTGAGTGTGGTGTAGTGGGATGGTGTTACAGAGATGCTTGTAGAGAGGAAGCTGGTGTGTATAATTGAGTCTACAAAGTGTTTCACTTTTGTAGTTTACGTCCTCTGTATTACCAACAGTCGAAGTTGATTCCTTTCAACTACGGCCACAATCTCTCTCGTATAACCATCGAGGTAGAAGATCAGAAAACAGCCACATCAATGCTTTTTGGCTGCACTGCAACAGCAGGGCCCCACCCTCTATACTTCCTAATGTCTGTGACTAATTGACTGACTGAGTGAGTGATCATAGTTCCACCATTGGCCATTAGCCAAATGCCACGTGACTGAGCTGGACTTTTGCCACTGGCCCTTGCTGTTTCAAAATGAATTGGCGCAATCAGTTTCTATTAGGAGGGAATTTACAGCCTGCAGTGTTGCCAACTTAACGCATTTGTCGTTAGATGTAGAGACTTTTTCTTTTTTCAAAAAAGCACCTAGCTACAAATATAGCGACTCTTTGGACAAACCTTGGCTGCTACTATTTCATACTATTTCATACTCAACTATACTGCATTAAAATACTGTATATGTGAGCAAACAGATAAAGGGCTGAAACCAACTGACACTAGGCATTATCGCACATTGACCTATACGTGGTCCAGAAAATGGGTTGTCTGTACTGTGACACTTCTCTGCAGTGTAAGGGGACGAATGTGCTACCATGCTAACCCGCTAGCTTTTAACCCATCACACAGCTGCTTTGTGCGTCCTGTCTTCTACCACCAATGGTTTGTTTGAACCATATTTCCTGAGCATTGATGAAGTAGTTTCACTTACCTGAATTTAATAATTTAATCATATCCTGGCATCAGGTAATTCTCATGTGTGTCATTTTTGGGAACAGCCACATATTTTGTTTTCAGAGCCGCTGACAAATTACCTGTTTAGATACGAGAACTTGTTGCATTAAAAAGTAAACAATGACAAAAAAATTTTAATGACAAAAACAAAACATTGGCTCCAAAAGTCATGCATCATTACCACAACGGTCTATTAATGTCATTTGAAATGCAGCTCGTACTGTGTGGTTCAGCTTCATTCAGCTTATTGCTTCAGTCGGACAGAAAGAGAATTAGATTGTGTTTCGGTGTGTTTGGATAAAAAAGAAATCCACCCACCAGACACCCACACACCTTATCTTATTCAGCAGATAAGCTCATCACTGTACATCTGTTTATGATTATCCACTGAGAATGAAAGTGATCAGGAAAAAAAAAACCTTACATGCAAACAAATTCAGTAGGAAAATTTCGTAGATAAGCTCATGTTTTTGCAAGTATACATAATAAATGGTCCAATCAAGGAGGAATGAGGAGCAAAAGTCTCATCAATGTAAAGTTTCTTGCCAGTTTTAATTGCATTGTCATTCATTTTCTGTTTTGGCCAACTCAAAGACATGAACACCTTAAAGTGCAACCATGAGGAAAAAGCTCCAGCTCTTTGTTTGGGAAGCCTAACAAGATAACAAACTGGTGTCTGAACTGTTTCCAGTCCCTAAGAGTTGTACTAACTGCAATTTCAGAGTGGGCAAAGGGAGTTAATGCCGTTAATAAGGCAGGTTACAGGAATGGTCCTTTATAGTTATCCTCGTCTGAGCTGAAGGTGACCTCCATTAATGAAACCCAACACTGCAGTAACTCAGACGACAGCCGGCCTGTTTTGTTGGCTCCGGAAATTTTTAGCAAAGCTACACTCTTTCTCTCTCTCTCTCTCTCTCTCTCTCTCTCTCTCTCTCTCTCTATCTCTCTCTCTTTCTCTCCCTCTCCCTCTAGAGGTTCAGATCTGTGCAGTAAACCAATCAAGGCACAATATTTGTTCTGATGATGAATGGAAATTTCTGGAATTAGCTTTCACGTCTGCGGGGAAGACAAATATGATTTAGAAACGCATAACCTTGAAGTTTATTTTCAAAAAGAACCAATTAGTAGCAATGCCATTTCAGGGGCACAGCTGAATTCAGAGAGTACACTGTGACTGTTTGTGACAGGGATCTCAGGTTGTATAAACTTAGGAATCTAAATCATGAAAAAGCCAGTAATGCAGAGATCATTAATGACATTTAACTGACATTTAACAAAATGTGGCCCAATTGTTTTGCAACTTTCACATTTTGATGAGGTTGTTATGTTTATGCTTGTAGAAAAAGAAAGTCCAGATTTAAAAAGGTTGTCTTTCAACCTTGCTGGGTCAAAGGTCACTGTCAGACGTAGAGACCTAATGCTGGCTGTAGATTCTGTTGTGGGAGGTGACAGATGGCAAGATACAGTAGATTTCAGATACAAGTGCTTACATCTTAACGTTTCAATTTATCAAATTGAGTTTCGAGTGTGAAATGTACATGTTAGATGCAAAATTATATCAGAGACAGAGAAAGTTTCTGTGTAAATCCCATGAGTGCACGCTCAGTACAATTTACCTCCTGGATGTCTGCTGCAATAAAAACTGACACATACAGTACATTTTGGATAAATGCACCGTTTATTGATTAGTGACACTAAACCACTGACAGTGTGCTTGTACCTCAGATGAAAAATGAGTCCACATACCACTCATTTATTTATTAAGTGGCATCCTCCGTTCCCCAGATAGAAAGTGGAATTGCATCGCTGTTTCTGTTTTGTGTTCATTGATTTGTCTAAAGCACTTGATACAGTAGAACACTCCTCTTTGAGGCTGCTGCACATCAGCTGCTTTTGAGGCAAATGCATGTAATTGGATTGTATCTCGGCAACTGAGCCTCGGTTTAATACTTGCACTGCTGTATTAGCAGGGTTTTACATTCAAAAAGATGACATGTTATGTAAAAGGTGTCTGGTAATATCATGAATACATAAAAAACTAAACTAAGATATGATAATAAGATTTAATTCCTGGTTATGTTATAATCTAACGAAATTCATTCTGCATATAATTTTACACAAATCTACTTTGCAGATAAGAAACACTGTATATACCCACACATTATACTGTGGTTGTCTTTCTATAGCAAAATCAGTGAACCCGAAAAAGAAGGTTTTTGAGTGTATAGCAGAGAATTAGTACAAGTACTTGGAGACACTTGGCCTTCTGGACACTTTGAATCACTGCACTTTTAGTTTCATACAAGCAGCAACATCCAGGGCTGTAAAAAGAAACCAACACGGAAATGCCAAAAACTGCAGTTCCTCTAACGACCACTAGAGTCTGGCTCCAACAGTGAGTCAATCCCCAAAGACTCCCTTGTTAAAAAGTCCAACTTTACAGCAGAAATAAACATGTTTACAGCCTGGTACAAAAAACAGCTTTGGTTTCTAGAGCTAATTTCCTCCTTCATCACACCTGTTTATATAACTCACCTGTTTGAATTTTATTAAGGACTAAAGTTATGCATAAAGGAAGGCGTGGCTGGCATGCACCAAAGTCTCAGCTACACACACGCCCCACCTCTTTGTCTATTTTTGGATTAGCCCGGAGTTAGGGGCGGTGCCAGACACTGCCAAGATGGTGATGGCTGGGGTTGCGTCCATCTGTATTTACACTCTGTGGTTTCACGTTGTGCTGGGTAAAATCATTTTTAAAAAATGCCATAAATTGAGCAGCTGGATGCAGCTAATGCATTTTTATCACCACTTACAGAAAGCCAATGTGATTTAAATGCACGATCTTGAGCAGGGACTTAGGGACTTCAAATGTTGTTACTTTTAAAATTCATATTATATGCACATGAATTAAGAAAGCCTGAATTAATTTTGTGTGAAAATCACAAGTGGAATGAACTGCAAGCCGGTAAAGTGTAAATTTATGATTCCAAGATTTTTTTTTTTTGGATTAGTGAAGGCACAAGTCTTTTTTTTCCGGGCCTGCCATGTTGTTATGTGTGATGTGTATGATGCAACTGATTTGACAATTTACAATGCTTTATTGTCCCTGCGGGGAAACTTATTGTCGGCTCGCAGCACCGTGGAGCTACCGTGATTACAAAGACCTGTCAATAGTGTAATCTACAAGATATGGAAAATATGATAAATACATTAGCAGTTGATTAAAAAAAATAAATAAAACACAAGGAATCAGCAGAGAAGACTGAAGTCAGACATTTAAATACCCTTTTTTTTTTACCACATTATAAAGACAGTTAGATGGAAAATGAGATCCAACACATCCTCACAACATTTCCTGAGAGTGTGAACCTGGCAGCACAGTCAGATTTCACTTTTTTTTTTTCTTTTCGCACAACATATTCTCTGGCTTCACTGCACACTCATCTCAGCCCATAACTGACCCTGCCCTGTAAAATAGAATAAAAATGTCTGTCTCTTCAATTTCTGGAACTCTGCAATTACATCCACCTCCCTCACCCCAGCAGGATCCATAAGCTTTGGTCAGAATTACAGACATATTAAAAAGCTGCAGCCACAGTTTAGGGACATTGGGGTCAGCGGTGTCACAGGAACTGATTAATTCATTAAAATCATAATCCCTCTAGACTTCCCCTGAAGCATACATGACCCATTTCTCTTTAATATAGCAATGTAAAACTTTCACCTGAGACTCTTCCGGAAAGAAGGTATAATATGTGCCCTAAATGCAGCAGATGATTTAGCACTTCCATCTGTTTAGTCTGCTTGGCTTAATTGGTTTGGACTCAAGATGCTAAAATAACACCTAAAAACACTAACCAATTCCCTAGTTGCAGTGTTATTCTGAGCCTGCAACACATTTCGAGTTGTGTGTATCAATGCACAGAACGCCGTACCTGACACAGATTCTGTGTGTGAGTGGCAAAATGACGTGACAGCGAATAGATACCAAAATGGATATGAATGACCTTTAGAGAAGTGTGTCATCTTAAGAGATGCATGCACAAGTAGCTGCTTGTAATGCACCCAGACTCACTCCACACCAGCTCCACTAATAGTCTTCGTATCCAATACGCTCCCTTGCTATCTCAGGCTGAGCGGCAAAGCAATCATGTAATTGTGCACAGTGGAAATGTAACTCTTGAATTTGTTTTGTCAGAGGTGTCGTGCCTGATGGTGTACACCGTGTTTACGGTGTTAGATTTAAAAAACAAACAAACGCTCGTCAGTGAGCTGTACTCTGAGCCAGAGAGAAAAAACAGATGCAGGGACGGAGTAAAGTAACTGTTCACCGTCAGGCATGGACCGAAGGATTACTTTCTCTAAAAAAAAAAAAAAAAGGGAAGCTGGTGAGGATGTCTCGCAGAAGGATCTCCTTTTAAACAAGAAAACGATGCACAAAAGGGACAGGGTGCCCTGACCGTCCTGGGTTCACCCCGTACCTTGCCGTGGACATGGTTGAGATTTCTAAACCAGACTCAGAATGTTCAGAAATAAAAAATAAAAAAAATAATTCACGCCTGTTGTTGTTTTCCTTCTTGTCAGTTTGGGGGTGGTGATGGGTAGTTAACTTTCACTGTAATTAATGACATAACAAGAAGTCCTTTAACCACTAATCAAAGACAGGTTCCAAACAACATTTTGATTATGATATTCAAGCCACATAATATTCACAAACACGTTTATTTTCTGATGACGACGACGACGACTTAAAAATAAACCTCATTTTCATCTGAATATTTACTGTATGTGTATTGTTTTTTGCACGACATCACAAGAAGACACAATGTTCCAGACTGACGCTTCAGCGCGTCGAAAATGTGCTGTCAGAATGTCACTCAATTTCTAGTTGTTTCATTAAAGTGTCATCTTGTCAGTTACCCTCACATGATGGATGGCTGTATTGACTCTGTGCTGTGCCGGTTCTTTCTGGCCCCACAGACAGGGGGAAAATTCGAAGCCCTGGCATCCTAAGACCCTGAGGCAATGGAGGAAATGACACTGGCTGGACGAAGCCGCCTTCGGTGATTTGGCCTCTGGGGACTGTCTGTCAAAATTTCTCTATTGGCATGTGCCGTGATATTAGATCTCACTTGACGAAGGAAGAAGGTCTTCCTTAGTTATTTGACAATAAGTTAAGATGGCTGGACGTGGCTGCCTCAAGTCTCATTTCTGTCTCTATTGTTGATAAAAGAAAAGGTAAATGTTTCTGTGGCGACGCCCCTTTAACGCCAAGTCATTTTAAAACTGCAGCAGCAGAAGAGTCACATGTTCCTCAGCAACTTCCCCACGCTGCTGCATTACATAACAAGCTGTTTAGTATAGCCTTCATTTACTTTTGTGATTTACAAAAATAAAAGAAAATTATAATAATAATTTCCTATATATTTTGAAATATTCCATATTTTCTTCTTCTTCTTCTGTGTTTTATTGGAAGTGTTGATCCATAAGAAGACATATTTATAAAAACCATCTCAATAGTTTCACATCTCCTCTCTCAGGCTTCTCTCTGAAGCTCTAGCAGCAACAGGTCGGTGAGCCAATCAGAGGAGAGGGGGTTTTGGGTCCTCTCTTCTGATTGGCTGACTGTTTTCTGAGTGATCCAATAAAAATACAACAGATTTCAGGTAATTATACTCAGAGAAACCAAATCCTGCAAAGGTTGGATGGTGGGTCCAGGTGGGCGGGGCTTGGGGCATGGCCAAGAGTGGTGACTGCTTTGTTGTGACATCACAAAGTTCCAGAAGTCCTGACGGCTGGTTTTAAGGCTCAGTTTCTGAATACAGGCTGTGTGCATTTCTCTGTGGACTGAGGCTTTGATACTTTCACAGTATTAATATAGAACCTAGACCTGATCTATAAATGAAGAAATGGAAATCTCACTTTATATAATATGGGACCTTTAAAGACCTTTTTTTTTTTTTAGCAATAAGTCACGATCCCATCACTCCCCATCTTTTTCCTCCTTTTCTGGTAAGAGGAGCAGACCCACATCTGACAAAAATCAATCACTGAGGATTTCACACAGGAAATAGAAATTGATGTATTTGTTAAGTATACAGTGAAGGAGCCTCTTGAATTTATCCTTCCATGAGTTTCCACAAGTCATTTTCACAAAGGTGTGCTAAACTTCTATAAACAAATAAAATTCTTTGGAGAAACTGTTGCTGAACATGCAGCAACATCCCTAAATTTAAACTTTTGTGAAATTCAGATGATGTAATGTGTAACTGCTCCCGGAAGAGTAAATGGTTCTGTTGTCATGGAGTCAATACTGAACTAGCACTGCAGATAATAAATGGCAGACTTCCCACTTTGGTGCGACTGAAGCTGCCACACATAGTCCAGTGTCATGTCCTGGGCACAGACAATAGTTACACTGTTCAGTTGCAAATAGAGTTGGCGAGTTTTCCACGCAAAAATGGGAAAAAGCGTTTTGCCAATAACATATTTTACACTGTGTTTGAATATAGAATGCATCTGTCAATCAAACTTGCAATAACAAGATAATCCTAGGAGATGACAAGCCTATATATTGTTTGAAAATGAAAGTTGCGACCGCCGCACCAAGTTTCTCTCCTGCTATTAGAAGAAAATCCTAAAATCACAGCTGGGCAGAAATTTCTTTCATGACATCTGCGCTACCACCAGTTCAATTTCCTGTCGGCTTTGATCTGTCAAAAGAAGCTCCTTTTTCCTTCTGCCCCCCCCCCCCCTGTTCCTCTCTCCCACCCTGCAACACTTTGAGCACAACATGCTTGTAACCCCTTAGTCCCACAACAGGGTTCGCGCTGCTGTCATCTGCTCTAAATGCCTTTCACAGGTAGTGCGGGGGCCCGCTCTGATCCGAGTGCAGCCCGGATCATTAAGGGACCCTGTGGCTCAAGCTTCTGTGAGCAATCATTTCCAATTAGGTCTCCGTTTTGCACCACACGCACCTCAGCATCCGCGGGGGTGGGGGGTTGGGGGACTGTAGTTCACAGTTCAAAAATCACCGAGGTGGGGAGAGAAACACTGGGATGAGGGTTCATATGGTAACGTCGTCGCCCTGAGAGATATGGGGACACGTTTCTGAGGTAATGAACTCAGATTGACTAATTCAAATGAGCTTTTAGCAGTGGGACTTCTGTTGATTTTGCGAGAGTGAAAGCAGGAACATTGGAGAGTGGGAATAAATGACTCATCAAGTGATAATCGCCTCCTCAGGTGAATCCATTTTCAAAATCTATTCAAATAATCTGAAGAGTGTACTCACAAGTGATGCCCTTCCTGAAATTGGTCTGAGAGTGAGAGAAATGGCCCAAAAAATCAATAGTGTGTGGGTGCACTGACGAATACAGTGTCGAAAGTGCTGAAAAATTCAATTACTTTTACTTTTGAGCTCATGTAGTTCTTCCCACTTACTACGTCACAATTCCTTTTCATAGCTGCACAGAGCATTTCTAATTCGCCCTCTTTGTTCTGTCGACGATTGGTGATAAATCTTGAGAGGATCTACAATATACGTTTCTGCGAGGGGGAGAAATCAGTTCTTTTTAGCTCTTAAAATGAGGCAGTTTTTCTCCTGATGGTGCAGCATATTCAGCACTGACGAGATCACCGTATTTAGATTTCTGAATCACATTGTATTGATCACAGCTTATGGTCTGTCACATATAAAATGGAATAAAGTAAAATGTAAAACTGATCACTTGTTGTCAGCCCTTAGGTAGGCTATAATATGTAACTGTAACAACTGCATCTATGTTACATATTCTGTTGAGTTGTGTATTTACATTTTCCCAAATGTTACCATCGATTTTCAAACCCAGAGAAATCTGTAATTTTAATCATCAATCAAAAGTCTGTTTCATTTGGTCGCCTGAAAATGGCGTCATATCCCCTTTGTGCACACGTTAGCTTTGTGGTCGTTTGCCAGACGAGTCAGAATTGACTTTTTATCACGTTTTTAAGCCACAATTTACAACACGCCTTTTAGATCTCAGTTCTTTCTTTAACCAGATGAGAGATTTACAGTCATTGAACATCTGGATGTTACGTTATCAGAGAAACAAACTGAGCTAACATTAGCTGCCAGACGATCTCTCTCCACCGAACAGTACAGGAGAAACACTGATTTTTAATGTAAAACTGCTTAATTAAGTGTTTTTTTTTTACTGGATTTAATCACCAGGTCTGTTTGTTTTGGAGAGGACCTCTGAGACCTCTGTGGATAATTCAGCTCTCAGTAAGAAAAACCTCCTGAATGGACACTGAAGGAATCCTGAGCAGGAGAAGCTGGTGTTGTTTTAGGGTGAGGAAGAAAGGAGAAGGAAGAAAGATGTTGTCAAGTGTCTATCTAATCTATCTAATATCAACATGTTTGCAACCTGCCGTAAAGTATGATATCCAGTTGTAATTATGTTTTCTTCAAAATGTATTTGCTTTCAAATTAGTTGCATGTATTAATAGGAGACAGAGTTGCGCTGATACACCATTCAGTCGAAATAGCAACAGCAACAGCAACAGATGATTTTGAGGGAAAATTCTTCAAGGTTTATCAGTTTTGAAAAAGGAGACAGACTCCTGCAAATTCCCACCGCCTGTTGATGCGAGCCACAATCATTCAGCTGTCTGCCCTCGCCAACACATCCTTGCCCCTCAGCTTCGGCAGACATGGCACTGCATCCATCCCCCGGGAGATTGATGCGGCAGGACTCTTCCTGAGCCAGCTTGCACACGAACACGAACGCATTCACCAGTTCGCCACGTCGTATTTATGTAGGTCACGGGAGGACACTCTACCAGACCAACTGCTGCCTCTGGGTCAAAACACAAAAAAATCCTCTCAGTTGCTGGCTCAATGTTGTGCAATCAGCTACCAAGCACATTACAGCCTCGACTTGCATGCAACATGGATTATTAAATCTTATGTGGTGGAAGCAACACAGACACCTGAATCTGTTTAAATGCTGCAACATGAAAACCTTAAACATGGAGCTGGAGAACTGTGTTTTTTCTGCCCTCTCTGCTTGAAGGTTTGAAGCCTGTTTAACCTGCGGTGATGTCAACCATAGTTACATTTTGTTGCTAGGCGACATCTAGTGGCCGTAATAATAATTATCACAGGAGCAAAGGAAAAAGTGCTCGTCAGGAGGAGGTTGTGTCGATGGGTCAATAAAACACAGGAGAGAGGTGTTCGATTCCCATGTGAAAGTAGCAATTTGTTTTTTCTATTATCCATGACTGTTCGACAAAGTCAACCACATCGATTTTACTGTAACCATGACAACAAAGATTGTCTAATGTCGAGGAAGTGCTTGTTTTAACCCAAATCACGATCTTTTCCTAAACCTAACCAGCCCATGACCTTTATTATAGTAACTGCTCTCGGTACAATTTGTGTGTTTATTACTGTAACCATGACAACCAGGGTCTGGTACCCCTGCCACTGTAGGGGGCACTATTTCAGGAGACACTCCTACGGGTCGTATCAGAGGGTTGAAAGAAAACGATGGGTGTGTTTGTTCAGGTTGGAGGACTGGTTGGCTGTTTCCTATATATCCGTCATTTGAACAGCTTCCCATTAAGAAAAAGCAAAAACTAGATCCTTATTACACCTTCAAACGACTACCTCTTCTATTATGGGACAAATACTTATAATACACTCTTCTGGAGACTGTGTTGCAGGTTGAATTAGAAAAATAAACTCCTTTAAGTCTGGAAAAATTAAACTGCGCACCAGTCCATCCAGCGGGTTTACTGTTCTGCCAAAAAAAATAATGCCAAGTAAATCAGAATGAAGCAGGGCCTGAATGGAAGGAGCCAAAGTCTGTGCGCACGACCTTCTGCCATAACACTGTTACGTTTCAAACTTGGCTCGGGCTGCTAAGAACTGAGAGAGTACACACACAGAGAAATATTCTAACTGCCAATTCAGTTTATTGAAGTATCAAAGGGACAGGATGTGAAAACAGCTGGTGGTGTGAAGCAACCCTGGACGAGTGAATGACTGCGAGCGTTTCGAGTACAACTTCAAGTCTGCTTTGTGAAATGATGTGGAAGTTGTACGATGTTGCCGGGAGAGAAGGAGAACACTTGGCAGAGCTGGCTTTTCATACCCAGCGCTGCTCCCGTCTCACAGGTGTAGCCGGTTGCACTGATGAACCCACCCAGCCGCGCCTATATCACAGTGGTTTAGCGTCGTTGTTCTTTCTACTACCAGCTCTCTGGTCCTGTGGCTGATGGGGGACCCTGGGCGTGGTGGTGCACACAGCAGTGGTGTCTTGTGGTCTGAATCCTTTTTGTTTTGTTGTATGTTTGCTAAGATTAGTGGGTATTTTCTGTTGAGGATTAACGGGTTATTTTGGTCTCATTTTAATAGAATTGCTCCCAGTTGCTGGTTTTTACTTGCCATTATGCTTGTGTCTGTCTCCTCTCATTGCATGTTTAAATAGAGCAAATGGAGCACCATTAAAACTCTGCTGTAAATAGCAAACGAAGCACGCTAATTGTTGCATGTGGTTCTGAATGAATGAAACTAGTGGGTGTAGACGGCAGGGCCTTCATTTTAATTTTATAAATCATACGCAGCCAAATCGGGATTTTAACGTAGCAATTAAAAAGAATCACTAAGGTAATCTCCTGCCATGAGTACTCTGTGAGATTAAAGTGGATTATATTGGATTATGTCCATTGACCTGATTTACTGACCGACTGCGTCTTGTTATCCAAATCAGATTCGTGAATCTGACCTTCAGCAGTTGGATTTAGAGCTTCAGGGAAACCGACAAGCAGCAAGATGCAAGCACCTGTCAGTTTGTTTTTAACATGCACAAAAGAAGATTACACATTGGAAAGTTTGACTAAAATTCATTTCTGGCTGCGCTTTAAAACAGATAAATAGAACAGAAAGAGGAAAAAACCCATGTCTGAATCACGTATAATCAGTAAACACAGGAACAGCTCTTCTGCACACTGAGATTAATCAACTTCTATCTTCTGAGATCTGGGTCGCAGCGAGTCGAGCCAAAAAACAGGAGGAGGTCAGAATCAGTGGGTCAGAATCATCCTTCTGATCGCTTGAAGCATAAATAGTTCAAAAGTATAAAGAGTATAAACATCTAAAATATTGTAATAACTTAACTGTAAGATTAATATTCCTAATACGCATGATGGAATAAATTATTATCTCTTAGATCACAACTGACCTCATATTTTAAAGAAATAGATTGCTTATAGTATAAATGCTCTTCCCATGAAGTTGCTTGCTTAAAATGAAATGACAAAATACTGATGATCTAAGAAAGCTTAAGGTTTTTATTAGACTTTATTAGACAACCGGGTCAGGTAAGAGCGTGGCTTGGGTTCAAATAATTACTTCATTAATCTTAGGTGATTGGTGACGCGTGGATCAAGCTGATGTCATCTGAATCTGCATGTAAGCACAAACAATCCATCCGCCGTCCACCTGCAGAAATAATTTCCCATGCTCCAGAGACCAGCGCCTGATCACACGTTATCATTGTTTCCCAGTGGGGATGCTACGTGTGATATGGTAAGAAACTTCCCTGAAGTAGGCTGGTTTTTAAATAAACAGATATTTATTGAAAGTAAAAATTCTCCTTTTTGTTTTTTTGTTTTTTGTTGTTAAAATGAAAATGGCAACAGGTGTTTCCACAGCAGCCTGAACACGTTTAAATTCTGAATGTCACAGCTACTTCCTGAATACAAACTATTTAAAAGCTCATAATAACACTTGGCCGCTGCCCAAACTATATAATAATAATGACTGACTTACTTCACCCATCGGCGGATCAACCTCGGTCAGGGTTAGAGAACAATCATGGAAGGGTTAGGGTCCGGGCACCATGGAAACTAATGCTGTCTCCAGTATTAAAATCCATTGTTTTCACCTGTTCATGTTTAACTTATGACTAACATCAGATAATGTAGCCACACACACACACACACACACACACACACACACACACACACACACACACACACAAAAATGTATCACTCTCACTGTTTGAGAAGTTTGATGAAGCACGATTTTTTTAAGAAACTATTTTATCTGACAGGACCACTAAATGAAACATTTTCATGAACACCTTATTGATTTTTTTTTTCACTGCTTTTCTTACAGCTCGAAAGTTACTGCTCCATTTCTGACCTGATAAATCTGCTGTCTTTCCCATCCACTGAGTCCAGCCTGCAGTTTTACCCTCCTCTTCTGTTGCAGCTCTGCAGCCTCTAACACACCTCATTTTAATTGCTGAGCAGCTTTATCATAATAGTTAGAGGTTACAGTTAACAAGATGGCCAATTAATCCACAATATTAATCAGGCAGTAATGAGGTGTCACGGAGACGGCCATAACTGCTGGCTGATCCACAAACAATGACAGGGCAGTAAAACTGACACTGGCCCATATTAGCCCCCTGATTTAAATAGGTTGGGGGCTACTTTGTAGGAAATGACAGAGGGAACAGAATAATGTCAAGGACGTGCTCGTCCGTCAGCGCTCACTTCAGCTCTTGACATTTCTTCCGCTGAGATGCTGCAGCATTTATCTCGCTGATAACATCTTAAACAAACACTTGATAAACTGAATGGCTCCATTGTACATGGATAATTCCAACGATAGTCATTTATAAGCGTTTATCAGAATCCATGAGTCACCAGAAAAGTTCCAGTATTTGCACAATTAAATGTGAAAAGAAAGAAAAAGAACATTAATTGCTTCTTTGTTGTATTAAAATAACTCATCAGCAGCAGCTTGATGAAAAAGATTTCTTTGTTGAAAAACAGGCATGAAACTGAAAGCTCCTGGTAATTAAAATGTGCCCAACAGAGTTGGCCAAATATATTACAGTCATTATGTTAATATTACTTTTATCAAGTGTAAATATTTGAATTTTAAACAAAGTTAAAGATAAAAAAAAATAAAATAATTGAGTGCTCAGCTTCGGTGCTGTCTCAGCTTCAGATGTATCCTCACAGGTAAAGATGTAGAAACAGGTTTATTGATACCTGGGAAATTAAAGCTAAATCGACATGGAATCCATACAAGTGAATGTTTCTCTTTACAGCGTTTGACAGGGGACGAAGGAGACGTCAATAACTTTTAATTTAGTTGTTTTAACTCCGCAGGCATGTTTGCATTGCTAAGTAGTGTTTGCTGAGGGCACGAAAGCCAAACACATGAAGCCATCGAGGGGCAAGAGCACGGTTAACAATTACTGATAATTATTCAATAACCCAAAAAGAAACAAACAAACATCATGTGTTACACAGCGAGGAGCTTTAAAGTACTGGCCATCCAGCTGTGTGATCTTTGTGTTCTGATCATGTGACAATCCAGATGTTTGTAATGTACTGAGCAAAAGAAAAAGGCCCATAGATTTGTAATGGGACAGTGAAGCTGTGATAAAGAACATTTTCTCTGTTCTCAGTGAAAGTCAAGTTAATTCTCTAATCTGTGTCTGTGGGCACCTTTTTTTTATTTTCCCACTTTAAATCCTGATGTTTTCTGAATGTCCAACAGCCCCCCACCCCCCCACCCCCCACCCCCCTCACCCCCCATGTAGTGTCCATTGTCACTATTTACTGTAGCGTTAGCTTGAGGAGACCAGCGAGCAGACTTCCTGTGCATATCTCTGATTCACAGGGTGTCACCGGCTGCTCCATTAGCAGAGTGTAACATTAATCCCCTGCTGGCTTCCCACCCACAAATATGTCTTCATTGAAATGCATGGCTAACCAGTCCACCAACCTCCAGGGAAATACATTTCGGCAATCGTGGTTAAGAATTTAGTGTGCGCCTTTATTTTATGATACTCTTTGATTCCTCTTTTCATGTCACCGTCTGAATGTCCAAACAGTCGATTTGATAATGTCTGTCACATGACTGAATCACAGAAAGTATAAAAAATAACACAACAAGAAATTTGTATCAAATACATATAATGTTTGCTCATATTTTTGCTGGATTATGAATCTCAAATCTAATACTGGACCTAGATGCAACATGCATGAGTGGTCTTGCTATCTAAACACACAGAGCTTCATGATTTATTTACAAATGGAGAGCGTCCTCCAAAGCTCATCTGTTGATAACTAATGCAGTTGGACACCTCTTTGCCCGCCCCCCCCCCCGCCCATGTATTTTTAATGGGGATTTACTGTCTTGAGTAATTTAGATTTTTTTTATAATAATTATTTTATTTTGCTCACATATATTAATGCAGGTCCAGAGCTGGTCTTTGAGGACAGTGGTAATCAGGCCCACCAACATAGACTGTGGTGTAGGAGCTTTCCAATGTTCGTCTCTAAATGTATTTGGCATTTTGCAAATGTATAAATAGAAAACTGCATGTAGTCACATGGCCTGTGCAGTAAATGTAAAAAAAAAAAAAAAAAAAAATGTTTTGAACTGCTCTCTGTTTCCACGGAGACATGTTTTAGATTTATTTTAACACTCTCTGCCCATGATTTCACACTCATGATGTCATGTTGCCTTTTATTCCACAAGGTAGCACCTTTTTTCTGTTTAAAAAAAATTTAAAATGCATATTTAATTAATGTTGAAGCTACCGTTTCAATTTGGGATCCAGTAACATTATTTTTATTATTCAGAACAGCACAAATTCTATTATTATTTTAATCATTTATATTTACCTCTTAGAATCATCCTATAGCCCTATGTGCAGTGCCCAGTGATATATTACACATACTGTGTATATATGTATTTAAAGAAGGATTCAGCCTCCTGAGTCAGTACTTTTAGGCGGTCTGTACAGCTGTTCTGTATCTCAGAGTCAGTTTGGTTCATGTGGATTTTCCTCTGTGCAGTTTTGTTCTTTCTCATCATTTCCACTTTTATTCAAACTGTCACTCAAGACTGTTCATATGAGGTTGGATGCACCTCAGCAGTAATTCTGTCGTTGACAAGAAGTGGGACAGAATGTGTTTTAATGCATTTCATTTCATTTGCAAATTACATATCTAATTTGGCATTATGGGAAATCCTGTGAAGATCTCATAAGTAAAGATAAAAAAAAAGAAAAAAAAGAAAAGAAAATCAATTTTCCATTTTCCACTCGGGCTTTAACACCACAAAATATAGGAATAAAATCACAAGGGGGGGTTGAATACTTTCTGAAGGGTAATGTGTGACATTTAAAGATGGAAGGGTGACTTTTTGAATAATGGAACAGAGCACAATTTGTATGTAGCTTATAATTGGGACGGGAATATTATGGAGAGCACAGCATGATATCAAAAAGGTTGTGATTCTTTTCAGTGAAACCAAGGTTGAAATTTCGGTTTTAACACAGTGTTCCTTATGTGACACAATACAGCATGTGGCTGGTATTGTTTTCACATTGTGAGACTGTGTGTGTGTGTGTGTCATGACAAAATGTGGTCTAGAAACTACCACAGAGGAGGTTTTTGAGAATCATGGCAGGTGTTTTCATGCTTGTGGACAAATTCTTGTGGATGAAACAGGATCACGACCGTGCAAGATGCAGTAATGAAACTTTCCAGGTGTGTGGTTGGGATCTAAATGAAAGGCCAAATTTGAAAATGTGTGTGGTCCACTATAGGAGTTAGAGAGTTAACATGCTGTGATCCCATCGCAGGACGGTCTCTAAGTTTTCTCTGCCACTAATTCCAGCATTTGTCACAAAGTGGCATTACACTCTAAAAGTAATTAAAGTCCTTGGTTGTAATGGCAAACAATCTGATGCTCATCCATCTTCTACTCCTGGGCCACATATCAGAGCTCACTGCTGTTGTCAGAGCTTGTTTTCCTTTCCTGTGCAGTATTTGTTAGGAAACAAAGAGAGGGTAGTGATAGGGGGAAAAAAAGGAGAGATGCATTATTCATACAAATTAGCTGCTGCTCGTGTAAATCAGCATCCTGCCGTATAGGAAATGGAGAAAGACAGGAGATGGAAAGTGCGATGTCCACTCCTCCCAGCGGGCCACAGCATCTGCCGCTGAACAGCCCACTGCCAGTTCACCAAACATGAAGCATGTGTGAGGCCTTATCTGTTCGCCTCTGATGGGCTGCCAAAACTCAGGGCTAAGGGGACAGCAAGGCAGCCGTGCAGCGCCTCCCTCCCTCCCTCCCTCCCTCCCTCCCCCACCCAAACCCTCCTCCTTCACCAGAGCCACTGGCCGGCCACTGATATGAGCAACAATTTCCTGTCTGGATGCTGTCTCTTACACAAACACACACACACACACACACACACACACACACACACACACACACACAGACGGAGAGAGAGAGAGAGAGAGAGAGAGAGAGAGAGAGAGAGACAGAGAGAGAGAGGGAGAAAACACGCAGTAAAAGAAAGCGTGCATGCACCTTCACAGTAACTGTGTACTTAGGTATGTATAATACATGGGCTTGCACATGTGCACACACACACACACACACACACACACACACACACACACACACACATATTTTTATCTCCAAAGGCCTTGTTGGTAGCTCGTCTGGGCTGCAGCAATCTCTTAGAGAAGAGACAGACGATTTCCTGATCTGAGCCACGTTCCACCAGCTCCACTAGATTACAATGCAAACACAGCCCCCCCACCCCTCTCTCTTCCTTCCCAGCTCATCTCCCTGCTGACTTTTCAACACAGGGGGGGGTCATCAGAAAATGGGTGTGGAAGGCGGAAGACACACGCCTCATCTGAACCCGCCAGTGGCTCTTTAAGCTGTTAGGCAGCACTTTATATAGTGTCCCTGTGTTCATCACTCCTGTGATTTCACAGCCCAAGAAGTCATGGGCAGTGGAAGTCACCGGGGGGGGGGGGGTGTCTGAAACTAGCTCAGTAGGTAGTGAACTGCCCAGGGAGTCAGACATATTCTGGGCTGTCCCAGTGCCAAAACTGTTCCAGTTCACTGGAAGTTCAGCTGCCTAGAAAATTCCCACACTGCACAGTAAGGACCAGTGAGTGGCATCGCTATCTCTCCTCACAGACTGGAAACAGCACTGCTACACTTTTATTTCACTTATTTTCATTTAATTCAGTGACAAACTGGAATCGCACCAAGGACGACAGACCACATTTCTTTTGCACATGTACTGTTGCAGCTGCATGTGTTAAACTATTCGAATATTTCATTAATTATCGTTATCACAACCTCAAGCTCTGTTGTTTAACACAGGAACTTTGATGGGAAAAACTAAACAGAAAATAAAGAATACAATGATTTCTTCTAAAGCATGTAGAAGTTATTAGGTCACAGGGTAAAAAATATATGAATCAGATATGAGCTTGTTGCATGAATGCTGCGTAAAACTTGAGCGATTGCATGTGTCATCATGAATTATTTCATTCATTTATCTTGATGAAGACTCACTGGTCCGCAAAAATGAAAATGACATTAGCAGTTACAGAAGCAAGGACAGCACTATTGTCATGTTGTCACTGTCCTCTCACCTGTAATAATGTTTTTTTTTACAAAAACAACACGTTTATATGGAGGTACTGAAAATTAGAATCAGGATGAAATTCAATATAGGTTTGATAAGCAAAGCAAAGGAGCTATTTAAATCATTTACAATTACAGGACTAACCTACTTATTTATCATTAACAACATGGTCCACTCTTTCTTTAGCATGAAGCTACATATACCTTTGCAAAACAGCACATGGCAGTGTTAGGCATGAGCTCCAAAAACATCTAACGCAATGTGACTTAAAGGTCCCATATTTTCTTCTTCTTCTGTGTTTTATGTGAAGTGTTGATCCATAAGAAGATATACTTGTGGTTTTAAGAACCAAAAACCATCTCAGTGTAGTTGTACATATCCTCTCTCAGGCTTCTCTCTGGAGCTCTAGCAGCAACAGGTCGGTGAGCCAATCAGAAGAGAGGAGGCTCTGAGCCTCTCTTCTGATTGGCTGACTGTTTTCTGAGTGAATTAAAATAGAGCAGATTTCAGGTAAAAACACTCAGAGAAACCAAATCCAGCAAGGTTGGATGGTGGATCCAGGTGGGCGGGGCTTGGAGCGTAGCTGAAAGTGATGACTGCATTGTTGTGACATCACAAAGTTTCAGGAAGTCCTGACGGCTGGTTTTAAGGCTCAGTTTCTGAATGCAGGATGTGTGCATTTCTCTGTGGACTGAGCGCTTTGATACTTTCACAGTATTACTATAGAACCTAGACGTGCTTTATAATCAAAGAAGGCAGGGAAATCTACCTTTATACAATATGAGACCTTTAAGTCAAAAACAGGACATGAAAAAAGAAAATTATAAAAGCAGAAGCAACCCCCTCTCCCCCAAAAAAATCAAATTCTTCATATCAAAAGGGTTCAAGGCAACAGTTACTCACTGGCACACATTGAAAACAGTGAAAGACTCAGTGTTGAGAGATTAAAAACATCGTGGTCATATAACCTTTCAGGCAAACATATAAACCCACGATAACTGCAGAGTCATTAGTTCAGAGTTGTTCCTCAACTCAGTCATTGACGCTGACACTGAAGATGAGGATGTCATTGCTTGTTGAACAGGAGCATTAGTTTGAAAAACTATTACAATGTGAGAATAACAGCAAATCAGCAGGAACAAAACTAACAGGAACAATAGTGTTATAATCAAAACCATAATGTCTGCTTGTGCCCGTTGTTGATCTAACATCACAACCATTCACATGCTCTAACTCTTGATGCAGTTCATTGCCTCCGCTGCGTCCAGAAAGTCATGATTCTCAGAGAGGAACATTGGGTGTGAAGGGCTGCTCAGTGTCAGTAGTGTAGAACTAACAACGCCGCTTGACTCAGTGTTGGAGACATACAAGTGCAGTGAGACAAAACACCAAGCAGACAAGGTGACACACAGTTGGCCTGGTTTCCTCTGGACAAGCTTGCTTGTTAGCTTAGCTTTAGAAATATCTAATGCTCTGCTCTGGCAACCATGTTAATCTTGTTGAAGGTAGTAAGGACAGGAAGTACAATGACTCATTCTGGGATGTAAAGTCTTCTTCTCTTTCTATCTCAATATACAAGGTAAAGGAAACCTGAGTACAGCATTGCAATTATATATATATATTTATATATATATATATGTATATACAATATTACTTATTATGCTTTCACCTAAACTGTAATCGAAAAGTTAAAGCTGGAGTATCTGGTTTTTGAGCACTGGCAAAAAGACTTCAAAGCAAACTCACAGAAACACAAACCTGCTTTATCATACATTTTTACATTTTCACAGTAAATCTTTTGCAAAAAACTGCAAAAGACTCCAGTGGTCTAAAATCTCCATGGGTTTAATTTGAATGTGCTGCATCTGAATATCCTACAGATACAGAACAACATGAACATCTCAATTGGACATGTCCTTCACGTCTTTCTGGACAACTGGTTAATATGACTCTGCCATATTTTACTTCTCCAGTTCCTGAGAAAAATATCTTCCTCTTGCTGGTTTTTGTTTACATCAACATTATGTTTCATGTTGAGCAGCTGTGCAATGTATAATTGTGGAATTTAAAATTGCATCAACATTTATTGTGTTCCTGGTGAAAAATGACGACAAATTATAATTAAACTTCTTTGTAATGGCCAATAATTATTACAGAGCACTGTAATTCATAAATGTCGCCAAACGGTGCGGTTGCTAAGCAACAAATGAACACGACAGGTGTGATTTCCAGTGAGTGCAATAAGATTTAAATTATTTAGATTTAAATTACATCGTCACAGGTAACTTTGTCATTTCTATTACAATGACATTCAATCTGCCTCGACCTATGAGAAGTGAGAAGAAGATCAGTTTTATAAATGTGGATTTAATAGCAATCTTGGAATCTAAATATGTGAGGCAATCTGTTATCCCAGTGTGAGCCAGTGAGAGCTGCAGTTGGAAAAACAACTCAACTCGCTAAAGCACCGGATGAAGATGTAAAATGAGTGTGTATAGACAACTGTCTGCCTGTTGTATTGGAGATCACAGACTCATGCAGTTGCAAATAAATGTGCATGAACACACACACACAGAATCACAAATGTGCAGAAGCCAAATCAATCAAACCTTCACAGACAAAGAGTCACACAGATGTGCTGTGGAGTTTGGTGTGACTGGCAGTCTGCATACATGTGTGAATTTCACTAGCTGCTAACTCTACAGTGTGAGTGTGCCAGTCAGGCTGTGGCTCTGCAGCAATTTTCAGATGGCAGACCTGAGCCATTTTTATAGCCTTTAACGCCACTAGAGGCTTTGTTGTTTAAAACCTCATCCTTGCCTCTTAAAGTTCTGCTCCTGATTGAATTCTGCAGTTTCACCGAGTGAAAGAAGATGCCAGCTTGCCTGTAAAATTGACTTACCACTCAGTCAACTTACCACTCTTCTCTGAGAGTCATTTACATCTCCTATTCATAACAGCTCATGCTTTATGTTTAACGAAGCATTAATGGGTAATCACCATTCATAAAAGCTTCATTAAAGTGTGTTTTTGTGCCATGTTTATTTAAAAAAACAATAGCGAGCCAGTCTAAGAGTGAACGTATCTCTTATTGCTGCAGTCTGGTGCAGACTAATCAATTATAAAAATGAGCAGCATTAAAACCAGGCAGAAGACTGTGCTCAGTTCCAACTCTTTCAAATGCAGAATCCGGTTTTCCAAGTTTACAAATAGTGTTCCATACACTGGAAAACATCCTGTTACACACATCACACAGGCCTTTTATCATATTGCTCTCGATTATCCTGAATTGAATTTTTCACATTTCTCAGCTTTGCAGGTGAAGTAGGTCCCAAACAACATGTTAGAACACACTGCCTGCGTCGCATGTGCGTGGTGTCTGCGTCACGTGTGTGTGTGTGTGTGTGTGTGTGTGTGTGTGTGTGTGTGTGTCCACACCGGCTGCGTGTCTGCTGCGTCGCTGCTCCTTCCAGCTCTCTCTACAGTTTTCAAGCTACTGGAACGTTGGATTTCTTTTCATTATAAATTCATTTTTGAATGTAGCTAGTAAAATGGTTAAAAAATACATATTTTTTCATGTCTGTGTCATATTCAGATTCAGCATAGAGACTTACTAAATATTTACAATTCAGCTTAATTATCCAAGAGAAATTCATGAGGCGCTTTGGAAACTCAAGTCAATGAAATGTATTTGCTTGTAATTCCACAGCTCACGAGAGCATGCTAAAAAATGAAGAATTTTATTTTGCTCCTCATGTGTCACTCAACATTAAACGAGAACGCAGTGCTGAAGTCCCAGAAGGTTGATATTGTCAAGGTAGCTTTAAGCTCTGATTGCAGGCAAGCTGTTATTTCCAGAAGGTATCTGAAGCGTTACGTGCAGTTACATAAACATCTCTTATGCAAAGCTGATGAGGTCTCCCTGGCATCCATCCACCGCAGTTAACTGTCTGTCAGCGTAATTACTATTCAGATTAGTCGTGGAAAAACACAGCTTAGAGAGTTTTGGCAGAAAATACTGAAATATTTCTCTTGTAGTCGTCATTAAAATAAATCCAACCAGATCCTACCAAATTATCTGCTGCTAAATATAATGTCTGATATATAAACTGAATGTATCCAGATTTTTAACAAGTCTCACAATGAATATTTTTGTCCAGGCACGTTGAACTTAAAATATGGAGCAGTTGACATATGGTTACCATCCTCTAGTGACATTTGGTATTTTCAAATGTCAGAAGATGGTGAGTGCAACACACAGCTTGATTCGAAAAATATATAAAAAAAAAAAAAAAATACACTTTAGCAGTGTGCAGGAGTCGGTGTCTCAGCTGAAACGCTCGCAGTTGAGACGGTGACAGTGTGTGTGCAGCTGTCAGAAGAGACAGTAACACCTCTAACAGGATTACCCTCCTCACTTTACCGCAGGGAGCTGACCCTGACGGCCATCTTTGATAAAACTCTGCCACAGCAGTTAAAGCTCAGGAGGGAATGTCAGTACCCTGAAAGTGAACACAAGCTACAGCATTCATAGTTGTTAACACCCACAAAGAACGAGACCGGAGTCTATTTTATGGTAAATGCAAAATTGCATCAGTGCATCGGTGTTGGGCACAGCGTACTTCTGCTGCACTGGGAAAAGCTTCACCCGTCTGCGGCCCCATTAACTTTTACTCAACTGGAGAGTGTTTTTCTATTAAAACATAATATAACCCTTTACTTACTTCACTACCTGCAAGTTTTCAGCATATTGCATATTCTGTGCCCATCTCTCATCTGTCACATTTTGAATTTGCACTTGAAAAAAAATCAGAGTGGAAATGACTGAAAATCACATTAAAAAAAAAAAAAAAAAGTTTACGGTTGACTGAGGTGACTCATATAGAAGTCTCATAGATTCTACAGTCTACAGCTTAAAATGTATGAACTGCTGCTTTGAATAAACAATGCTGACTGTACCAGCTTCTCCTTTCTTCACCACAGACAAAGCATCCATGGCATGCTGATGCTTCCTGTCGTGGCGTGCTTCCACTCCAGAGAAGAGCCCAAAAAAAAAAAGAAAAAAGGAAAGAATAACATGAGCAGGGGCCCGAGGGGACATAGACCTACGGTACTGTGTTACAGCAACATATTGCACTGTAAATTCCCCAGTGTAAAATATGCAGTTGGACTCTTCCAGACTGGTTGAGGGAGACGCTCAACAGTGTTGATGAAAATTTTTGTGGATAAAAGGCCAAAAATAACTAATGTAACTGTTGAGAAAGTCCAGTAGAAGCTGTATAGATAGGTGTACCACCACTGTTGCACAACAAGGCTTTTAGATGTAGTCAGTCGACTGTTATTATATTTTTCTTGAGATTCATAGTCGGGCTCCGGGTGCAGCTTTACAGTTCTTATCTCCACAGGACCCGGGACAGGGCTTGGGAAAGATGGTGACACTTAGTGAGCTGAAAGAAGGGCCGCAGATTTCTTCCAAATTTGTCAACCAGTGTGTTTTCTGCCAAGCGGCTGAAACACTGTGGTTCAGAGGACCGGCGTGACTTCATTATCTGCGGCGAGGAATTATTTGAGATGCTGGTGTTTTGTAAGATCAAGACTATTGTTGTGGGAAGATGACAGCATATTGCTCTGTAGAAAACCATGTGTTTTGATCAGTCGTACTATGCCTTTAAGGTCAGGCTGCATCCAGACAGCGTTTTAAAATATTGCAAAAATAAATGAGCTGTTACTTCAAACCATTTGATGCTCAAATGAAGTATGGAACGACAGATTCCTCCTTGTATGTTTTTCCATATTGCTTTTTTATGCAGACCTAAGGTCAGTGCTTTAAAGTAGTTTTAGTAGAATTCTCCATGAGATGTTTTATTTTGCCCTGACTATACTTGGGAGCTGAAAATAAACTTGTTCAATGCATTATGTTGTGGTAACCTGTGTTTTTTTTGTTTGTTTTTTTTAAATCATTTAATGCTATATTTCAAGCAACGTTGAAAACAAAGTTGGTTATATGTAATTTGACATTACTAACGAGTGAATTAAGAGCAAAATTAACATCACTGAGATTTATTCTCACAGATACAAGTTTCAGAGACACTGTGCAGTGTTAATGGGCTGAATTTTACTCTAATCTGCAAGAGAGTTAATTATCAACACTAGTTTGTAACAATAAATTTTATCCACCAGTGTTAGCTTCTGATAACTCATCGCAGTGTTAATGAGCATTCGACTTTAACTCAATCAGAGTTGATTTGTTACGACAGAAGAGTAAACTATCATCACTGAATCGTCATCACGATGCAGCAAAAGTGAGTAAGACTTTTTACTCTTGTATCAATTTAACACTAAATGTTTAACACTTGGACACGAGTCCAATCCAGATTAAAAACCCCTCCCTCTGAGGGAGGGAGAGGGCCGCCCCAGATGTCTCCTGTGTTAATGTGGGGTTTGGGCTGGGGGCCCCTCTGTCGTCATGGTGTGGCCTCTCCCCACCTTTACTACATAGTAATGAGGGTTTTTTTTTATGTTTTCCCAGCATGTCAATATGTTATTTGTTATTTCGCCAACCAATCAATCAATCAATCAATAGATAGATAAATAAATAAACAAACACGAGTTAAATTAACACCAGTTCTGAATGGGACCAAATACTCAGGCAAATAGCAGCAAACAATGGTGTTATTTCTTCACAATGCAAAATGTGTTGTGTGGAGTGGCCTCTCCACAGGATGCAACAGTAATAATGACATTTCCTGTATATTTACATTTACATTTACATTTATATTTTCTCATTCGGCCGACACTCTTATCCACAGTTCAATGTATAACGTGTACATTTTCCTACTGGCAGAAAAATTCATGTTGTAAGGAAATTTGCTTCAAACATGCAGCATGGAAGGAAAACATAACCAACGTGTTCTGTGTTGAACATTATTTGTGTAGAACTGAAAGCATCTTGGATTTACAGCACTGCCCCGACCTTAGAAACTGCACGAAAGGCATTTAGGGACCTTACAAAGGGAAATCTGGGCTGCAGGCTCATCTCTCAGGGTATCAAGGTCTGCCCTGCTACATTGTACGTTGTCCTCCTGAATCTTATTATCATGATAATAAGGCCGGATACAAAATCCTTAAACGGCCGTGGAATAAAAGTGGAAATTGACAAAAAGCCGTACTTGTGTCAGGGGGCTTGAGCTCGCATTCCAAAGCTGCTGTTTCTGTTCCTCAAGGACAACTTCCAAACTGTTGTCAGCTCGAGCTCCTGCTTTAATGAGATCAAGTGCCTACCTCAGCAGTCGCCATGGCGATACAGTAAAAAGAATAAGTTATATGAGAGCTGTTTAGGTGGCTTCTGTTAAACCGGTGAACTAGTGCTCACATTGAAAGGGCCTTATCTTTATCTCCTCCTCTCTTCAGCACACCTTTTCTTTTTCTGTGCTAAATCACCAGGAGTAAATCACACCCACCCTCTCTTTCAGCTGCACTGACTTCCGGGACAGGATGATGTGCGGTGTCTACAAAACAAATATGTGAGGAAATGCAGGATAATCTGAATGACAAGAGGTGTTGATGGAATAAAATAAAATTAAAAAAAGTGCCGAGGTGGGATTTGTGCTCTTCAATGCAAGGAAGCATGTCAGATCTATCCATTTTCTCTCTGTGGGATGTTTGGAGGTGGAGGATCAGCAGGACAATATTTGGCACACTAGTAAAAAAAAAAAGAAAAAAAAAAAAAGGGAGGCAAGGCTATTCATGTAGTTGTGTGGGAGAAGAGGGAGTATCTTACCAAACAGCACACTCAACAAGAGAAAGGTTTCTGCTGCCCACTCTTGAACAAGAACAACAGTCCCTGGTCCGCCCTCACTCCGCAGCCAAACCAGCAGAGAGCAGGAATCAGCTCCACTCAGCAGAGGATGGAAACTCCCACTGCCTTCATGCGCTGCAAAACTATCTCTTATCTGAAATCTGACTTTCATAGTATATGTCAAAACTGCAGAACATTTTCAATTCATTGTGCCACAAGAAAAAAAAAAAAAAAAAATGGAAGAGGGTCATTTGCTTGCAGGATAAATTGATCCCCCAGCCAGGAGAGCGTCTGAGGGGCAGGGGGGGAAACAAATCTTCCACCTCTTCAATGGAATTTTGACCCAGATGCTCACTTGTGCTTTGTCTCTATTAAGAAACCAAAAGATTTATGAGAGGAATATTGAGTTTGTGAGCAGACTACCAGTTCTCCTTGGCCATATTATATATCCCACATGAGAGCACAGAAGGGAGCGGAGCACTTTGTCTTCAACATCTTGGAGTCTGTGACGTCTACGCTTATGAGGGTTGGAAAAAAAAAGAAAAAAAAAAGAGCCCACACATGCAGCGCACAGTCGTACACACAAACACAAAAGTGTTTTGTTCTGTTTCCTCCCTGAGGACAACTTTAATATGTTTCTCCAGTGTTCACGTTCAGGATGCTCATTTTTCAGGCTTCGGGAGTTCAAAGAGGTCAGGATTAAAAGACTGTGAAATTAAAAAAGAAAATGACCCATTATGATGGGACATTGCTGTCATGGACTGTAGGTGCCCTCTTATCAGAGGATGAAGTGTAATTACAATATCCAAAGAGCAATTTCGACCCCCTAAAGCCTGTTTAGACACAGCAGACTTAAGCTAAAATGTTGTTGGGGAGAATTATATAATCAGAGCCGCGAGCGCTTTTATTACTCGAGGTACCACGCTGCAGTCTTTTGTTGTTCCTGATGCAATCTGACAAATTAGCAGAGCAGTTTTTGACAGGAAAGAAAATGAATCCAACAGCAGTAAGTTGCATTTCCTTTGGAGCAAAACAAAAGCTGTAAGTGACTGATTACAATAATGAACACACCTTTAATGACGGTGCACTACAAGATATTTTTCTGTTGGACTTCGAAGTTAAACACCAGCGTTTTGATGAAGTCTATCCTCCAGTCTTCTGGGTGTGTTGATTGGGGAGACGAGTGAGACACAGATCACTTAAGGAACACTGAAATTATGGTTAATTATGGTCGCTGACGATGATTGTATGGCTCTTCACCCCAACAATTCATAAACTCAATATTCAGTCGTCGTCTTTGAAAAAGTGGCCCATTAGGATTCAGACTGTGCAATTGGGAGTAATTGATATTATTTAAATACTAATAAAATGTTCAATCAGATAACTAATGGTCTGCGCTGAACTTTATTAACCTTGTGAACACACACGTACACAATGTTGCTGGGAGATGAACATTATGTAAGAAGGTAAAGTTCATGTGCAAAGCAGCCCAGGAAAAATACCACATGGAAGGGAAGAGACGCCTGCACCCCCACCCCCACCCCCCACCTTTATGGATACTGCTCTGACAGACCGGATGAAGGAATATGAGATACGTTTGATTCTTGTGAGTTTCTCTATTCAACTTTTCAAAGCACGGCCTCAGTCAGGGATATTTTTTTCTTTCTATTATTATCTTAAAATCCTTTCAGAACGAAAGAACGAGCAGAATCTCAGATATCTGCTGATAATGGACAGAAAAAATATTCCAAGTTGAGTGTTTGAGCAGTGAAGGTCTCATATTATTGAAATCAAAAATTTGCCACATTGGCCCATGATGTTAAATGTCAACAAATTCTAATCATTTTGAGTGGATGAATATAAAAATGTCACATTATCAAAAACATATTTTCACTCCTGTTTCTATTATTTCTCATGACAATTTATTCATTTTAAACCTCAGCGCTGGAAATTGTGGATTGTCCAGATACCAAGCTTCAACAGGAACACTGAGGCAGCATGTGACAAAGAAGGAGGTCAAATGTTTTAAATGTTAACAGAAAGTTGTTATTTGATCTATTGATTATAGATTCCTACAGTATAGTATCGTCCTGACCTTCAAACAAGTCCTTCAAATTAAGCGTCTGCCCTCTGGAGCGTCACAGAAGTGTTTTGCGATCTGATGCTTCTTCCTGCAGGATGATTTCCACCACTGTTACCAATCACAGAAGTAGGAACCCCCCCCCCCCAAAAAAAAAACCATCCATCCACCACAACTTCCTCTCTCCGAAAACGTTGTAGCTTCAACCATACAGTACCTCATCGGCTCCCAATCTTTTCCAACTAGCGGCCTCTCAAAAAAAAAACACCGGCGACCCACATCCGACCCCGTCACAGTACAGAGGCCGAGTGAGACATTCTCAGAGCACTTTTTATTTTAACGAGGATGAGGGAACGTTCAGGATGGAACTGAAAGCAGAGGAAGCTCAACTCTTCCTGTTGCTAACATCCATTTAGATATTCTCCAGCGTTTGCCACGGATGTAATATTTTAGCTGATAGCCTCGGACCGAGATAGCAAACAGCTCCTGTCATTGGCTTATCACAGTGATAGGCCTTAATATGAGAAGAACAATTAAATTAAACAATTTTCATTTCGTTTTAAAACATTTTAAAACTTGAAACATCTGCAACTGCATTAACTTTCCTTTCATTAACACTGAATGTAACATGGACACCCTCTGTGTCTGGCTGATGATTTTTCCCCCCCCCCCCCTCACAGGCTGCTGTCCTTTTCTCTCTCTCCCTGTACGCCACCGCATCAACACTGACCGGCATTGTGTGTCTCTTTATATCGGATAACAGCGCAAGGTAATGTGCGCAGATTGAACAAGAGTAAGATTTCTCCCCCAGAAGAGGAGGCTTTTTGTCTTCTTTCTTAATCTTTCTGCGCGTCGTGCCCCAGCCTTCTTGGCTTACTTCATTAGTCATGCAGACGTACGGTGGAGGAGAATGGTGGAGCCTTTCATTGACTCTCCCTGCAGTCAAACACACAGAGGTTGGATGAGTGTGGGGTGGGGTGGGGTGGGGTGGGGGGACCTGTACCAAAGTGCACTTGATTCCTGTTTGCTTTGCAGCGATGATATCCTGTCTATCGATGAAGTTTCAGGAAACTCGCCCGTGGCAGCAAACTCTTCAAGATACTCCACAGGTGTCATGGTTTGTTCTCCATACATACCTGCCTTCAGTTGTTTTCCACTCATCCCTCCCTTGCTCACCCCATCTGCCAGCCACACCCACCTCGTCAGTCACTTCATTCACCTGTTCACTCAGCTGCAGCTCTTCAGCAATCAAGCCTGGTTAAAAGCTCCACTCTCCTCCACACTCACTGCCAGATTGTTCTTTGTTCCCATGAAAGACTTTCCAGCGTTTACTTTTCATCTGATCTCCCGGTTCCGACCCTGCCTGCTCCCGACCTACCCGCCTCGTCTCTGCCCTGGTAATTGCTTCAGCCCTTCTGTTTTTGACCACGATTCTGCCTTGCCTCTTCCTGGTCTTCGTCTGCCTGTTCTCGGGGCTGCTCTGGGTCCTCCACCTCCGCTGCTGCGGCGTGTGAGTTCTCCTCGTTTCCCCATTGGTCATCGCTGGGACAGAGTCCTCATCTCGACCATCGTGAGTGTTCCTGGGTTACTCACCTGCTGGTTTTTCGGTCCTCTGCCTGGTTCCGACCTACCCTCTGCCAGGTACGGCTGCCTCATCCACAGCTTTATTCTGGGCCCTCGGATTTTCCCCAAGCCCCTCAAAGACTGCCATTCCCCTTTTGAATTGAACTGTGTTTATTTACCTGCATCTAATAATAAAAGTCATTACCAATCATCGGTCCTAGTCGGTGCTGCTTTTGGGTCCAAACCTCACCCATTACAACAGGGGAATATCCTTTGCTTAAAGAAAACCTGTGTTATGTTTCTGTCGGTGCTTTTAAAGATTAAATCAACATCTCAACAAAAAAAAAAGATATTCTTTCTTTACTTCCTGTGCCAGGAAAGTTGAAGCTACCTGAGGGGAAGAAAAAACAATCACGTCCACCTTTGTCTCGCGCCAAACTGCCTTCTATTCCTCTTGAACAATGCCGTCTTCCATTGAACACAAACCTTGATTTTACCTGACTGTGTATAGAAACACATTTGGGACTGGTGACGCTGTAACACAAATCTAGACCCTTTAGTCATGGATACCGTGCTTATCTTTCTGCCTTGGCATTAACTGAGTAAACTGTACTTGAGTTGAAAGTCACAAAGTTTTAAATATCCTTTGATTTGACTGAGGAGGCACAAGCATGTTAGTGTCTCTGTTATCTTTAAAAGTGTTGGGTGTTGAATTTTAATGAGTAATCTTGTTACAACCTCTAACAACAGCTTGTGCGAACATAACATTGAATACAGATGGCTCTTCTTGTTTCTGTTTTAGATACTGTACATCACCCTGTACGCTCAAATTAGTGCACAAGCCAACCTCGGCGGCCTGTGCCCGGGAGTGACAGGAGTGACATTTTCAGTCCTGTTCCAAACTGTCATTATCTGGTGGGTGGAGAGGGCACAGAAGGTCAAACTGCCACTACTATTAGATTCAAAGTGCCAGTCTGAAGGAAACAATACCTGCTACACGCTGAGTGCCACTAGTTAAAAGGTGATATATGGGAGCTGCTTTAAGTCAGATATGAGGGGTCTTGTAGTTTTTCTCCTTGGAACAAGGTGATCCAGAAGATCACTCAAGCTTTTTTCTGCGTGCTGGGAAAGGCAACGCCTGCAGATTAGACCTTCGACAGGGACAGGAACGAACACAGCCAAGTCCAGTCCGGCCAGCTTCTCCTATCAGCAGGATTATCTTTTGGGATGTTTTTGGCTAGGCGATGCAACGAAAGCACATTATAACCCCTTTGTACCAAGGACCGAGGGTGACCCCAAGCCTTCACGGACCTCAGGCAAAGACGCTTCCTCTGTGCCAGCGAGGGTATCCTATTTGTTGGACGCCCTGTTTGGTGTTGGGTCACTCAGTCGCCTCGGGGTTGTTTCACTATTTGGGAAAGGAACAGCGATATGCCTTTTGGCAGTGTCGTAGCGTTGTTGCTTGAGGAGCGGGAAGGGCCGGGTTTCCCACCTGGCCCCTGCCGGACGATACACTGCCGTGAGAAGCGACTGTAGGAGTGAAGAAAGAGAAGAAGTGTGTGAACGTGGAGAAGGTATGCTACAGAGGGATGCCACGTGACCGCTAAAGGACCGTGAGCTAATGGCTAATGGTGCATGGAGGTAATGGATTTATTCTCGGTTCCTGCTCAATGCCACATTATTGCTGCACAGGTTGGAAACGTATCAGATCGATCTGTTACAACTTGAGCAGGTGTTCAAACAAGAACATTCGGCTGCTTAAAGTTGGTAAATGTCAGTCAGTAACAGCAAACTGAATTCAGTTTCAATAAATGTTATTTCATGTTTCCTAGAGCAATTTAAAATAAACTCTTAGACATTTTCTGTCTATTTTGAACTGTTGATAATAAAAAAAGAGGGAAATTTAAGTCCCTGCTCGACTAATGGACTGCACTGCACTCCTACTATCATGTGGTGAACCCAGTTAATAACGCAGTACAGTATGACAAAAAAACAACAGTAATTGATGTGAAGTTCTTTATTTTACCAAATAGCACACAATTATCAGATCCTGTACTGACCACAAACAAATCACAAGCTTCCCAAGCTGATTCCTGGTTCTCGCTAAATGCCACAATACAGAAGAACATACTGTATGTACACACACACACACACACACACACACATATACATTTACATACATACATATACAGTATATATACTGTATATGTAAGTAAGCAACAAAGGTGACAAACTTGAGAAGGTTTCCATGACTACAGTGGGTATCTACACTGATCTTTGAAGACTATACAGATGCAGACAGATGTGAAAGCATATTTTCTTGTTAAAATCGACTTTATTTCCCCACAGCAATAAGCAAGAGATTGTAAATGATCTAATATAATGGCAGAGCCGGACAGCCCCATGAGAATCTGTTGATAAAGAAAGAAAAGAGGGATTTGATTGTAACCAACTGTGCGAGTGGTTGCAGCAGAACCCAGGATGAGTTCTCTGGGTATTAGGGCAGATTTTCTAGTTTTAAACTCATAGCGCCAGTTAGCTCCAAATCCAACTCCCAGGCAGTGCAGAGATTACATTTTGATAAAAATTTGCTGTCATGTTTCTGCACTTATTAGGAAATAACAATTTTTTTTTTCAATCTTAAATGAAGAGTGGCACAGGAATGTCGGTGCAAGTCTTTTCCTGTTAAAAGAAGAGGTAAAATTGAGAAGACAGACATCGGTATAGATAGAATATAAATATGAATGTGTTTCTTACCACCAAGGATACAAACAGAACATATGCTGCACATTGTGTTGAACAGGCAGTTCTAAGACTAGAAACCTTGGTTTGGACCTTCCAGAATAAAGAACATAATGTACAGAAGCAAACTGTATTTGTTCTGTTGGACTGCTGCAGTCTCCACAGCTTTAGATCAAAGTCAAGGGTAGTTGTATGCTTGACTATACGACACACACACACACACATAATACACAGTGCCACCATAAGTCTCACAATTAAACTTCATTCCTCCCTTGTACAATGCACTGTGCTGTCAAAACTGACAGTTTTACAGAGCCACAATATCTCAAGCCAAGTATTTTCATCACGGCGTCATTCAAACCCGACTACAATAACAATAATGAGCGCTGGGAAACTACAGTTTCTGTCCTTGGTGAACTGAGCATGGTGATACTTTCCACACAAAAAAAACAAACTGTGCAGGTAAACTTCTCGTTTGAAAAGTCATCTCGCTGCATTTCTTCTTTCTCACTTCTGCTTGCACATGACAGTGTGTGACACCTTCCGCTCTGTGCAACAGAAAAAGATGAGGTTTGATCTTTCTTGCGCTGCCAGCGTCATACTTTAGTTGTGACTCTTCAACAGTAGTTAACACAAGCGCACTTGTTTAAATCAACATTATCCAGGTATATTTTTCATGCAAAGTTTTCACATTTTTCTTTAGCCTTTAAACACTTAGCTGTGTCTTGCTCTCCGTCAATAATACATTAATGTTGTATCTCTTAATCTCATCATCAACATGCCGAGGAATCTTCGCTGTCTGCAAATATGTCGCTCCTTTCTGAAAATTAATCAACTGCACAGGACATAAGCTCCTGCTTGCAAAATAAACATTTACTGTCAGCCGAGTGATTTCATGTGGTGTTTAGTTAAGCATTTAGATAATCCGGGTAAGGTGACTGCCAGCTTAGAAGTGAAATGTCACATGACATATTTCATACCCACTGTGATTACCCAGGCCCACTGTATGGTGTAAGCTCATTGGACTGCATGCTGGATGGGTTAGGGCTGCACAGAAAATCGCTGCAGAGTATTGTATTGTAAGAGAGACGAGGTAATGAAAGATAACACAGAAACACTTTGAAAAGAGACAAATTAACAGACAAATAGGCGAATGAATTAGCTTTAGAGGTGCCTCAATGGAGGAACTCAAGATGCAAACACAAAAACAAACACGGTTGTTGCGGGTGATGTGGAGGCTGAGGAGAAACTGGAGTTTATTCCTGCAGAACAACATGCAAGGTAGCATCACTCAGACAAAGAGACAGAAAACTGGCAGCCCTCCACCAGCAAACTTAGACCAGATGCCAGTTGCTGATCTCAGTATTTAAAACTCTTAGAGTCTTTTATGCTTCCTAAATGAAAGGTTTGACATGTTTTGCACTGGCAGAGAGTTTCTGCTCTTTGATTTTGCTATGGATTAAATAAATGCAATTTAAAGTGTTGATTTGTGAGTTTTAGAGGTGCTAGGAAACAACTACACACTCATTTATACAAAACACACAACTACACACTGATGGCAAGAGCACTGACAGATACAAGGTATTTAACTCAAGTCACAAAGAGCAAGAAAACTAACACAGACAAAAAGCTTGAAGGTCCTTTATTTTCCTCTTCTCCTGTGTTTTATTTTGAAGTGTTGATCCATGAGAAGATATATTTGTGGTTTTAAGAACCAAAAACCATCTCAATGTAGTTTTACATCTCCTCTCTCAGGCTTCTCTCTGGAGCTATAGCAACAACAGTTCGGCGAGCCAATCAGAAGGAAGGAGGCTCTGAGCCTCTCTCTTCTGATTGGCTGTCTGTTTTCTGAGTGATCTAATAAAAATATAGCAAAGTTCAGGTAAAACACTCCAAGAGCACTCCACTCCAGAAACCAAATCCTGCAAGGTTGGATGGTGGATCTAAGTGGGCGGGGCTTGGAGCATGGCTGAGAGCTGTGACTGCTTTGTTGTGACATCACAAAGTTACAGAAGTCCTGACGGCTCGTTTTAAGTCTATATTTCTGAATACACGCTGAGTGCATTTCTCTGTGGACTGAGCGCTTTGGTACTTTCACAGTATTAATATAGTAGACCTGCTTTATAATCAAAAACAGAATCTCACTACCCACAATATGGGACCTTTAATAAATAAACTGAAGGTGAATGCTAATGCCCATATAACAGCTGTATGGTTTTTCACTAATTTTACTACTCTTATAAACCAGAATAAACCAGTTTCTGATTCCGGTTCTCATTACTATTTTTTCATATTTTCTCACCTACAGCATGTGACAGATCAGATCAGATCAGATAAGATAAGATCAGATAAGATCAGATAAGATCAGATAAGATAAGATCAGATAAGATGTATCTTTATTGATCCCCTGCAGGGGAAATTCAATTTGACACAGCAGCACAAGGGAATGTAATCAATGTCGAAGAAAGAAATTTCCATATGTGAGAACACATTAAAAAGCTGGGTTGAGCAATACTTTTCATTCCACTGATTATGACTATTCATGTTCAGTGAGCCTTTCTAGTCAAGCGCCATCAAGGACAGGACTTCATTAATTCTTTTTTTCGATGCTCACTAGAAAACAAAATCCTTTATTTCTGGATTTTATCTTAACTAGGGGGTCTTGATGATTGCAGGCATAACAATATCCATCCCATAGTTTTGGCTGAGATTTGACAAACAATGCATGTTATGCAGTCTCATGCTTGCCATAGGAATATGTCTGTCTCATGGTTAATACGTAGCTGTTCCCACTTCACAATAAACGGGAATAAATATCAAAATTATTGCAGTTAAAAATCAAATGTGTTCCCTGTGACGTGGCTGATATGAGACAGGTGAAGATGGATGATTTCCAGTTCTGTACAGTCTCTCATGGCTGAGAGAGGAGGATTGTTACACAGCACTATTTTAGGAGTCAGACTCTTCTCTTTTGTCTGTGCACGCTTCATGTGAAGGGACTGAGGAATTTAGCTAAAATAAGAACTTTAAACAAAAAAAAAAACTATCTACTGTGAGCTAAAATGTTTTGTCAGGATCAAGCTGATAATGTTTTATACTAGGATTACCATTTTAAATCAAGATAATGTCACCAACATGATATCTGTTTCCATGAATGTGCACTGAGGCTTCAATCACAGTTCAAACCGATTCAATTAATCGTTCGGAGTGTGTGTTTTCACTTGGATTTCAAGTAATGCACGAAGCTTCTCTGATTGCAAACCAGTGCAAAGGTAGCCTCACTCACAGCGATGGCAGCGTCAAGCCTTGAGAAGCAAATGCTGCTACTGTCAAGGTATCGGTTTTCAGATTAAAAGGTAAAGCAAAATATATATAAAATAAATATCTGCTACTGAACAGATTCTTCTTCTCTTTTACGACACCTGTCTTCAAAGTCATTTTCATCTCCAAGTAACACAGACACTAATTGGGCTTTCTCCTGGACAATCCTATTCTCAAAACCAGTTAATTACTCAAGTAGCCTGGAGCACGTCAACACAAACGGCTGCGGCTCAAGCTGTGGAGCGGGTCGTCCACTAATTAGACGGTTGGCTGTTCGATCCAGGCTGTTCCAGCGGTGGACGAGTGTGATGTATGAATGTGAGTGAAGGGGTTAATGTGGTAAGTATTTTAAAGCGCTTTGAGCGGTCAGCGAGACTAGGAAAGTGTTATATATAAGTGCAAGTCCATTTACAAGCATATCAACTGTAAAACCAAGTGAATCCTGGGTCCTGTTTTGAATCATGTTTTGCGAGTTATACTTTTCATTCAGAAAGTATTCAGACAAATCTTTTTTCACATTACTTTTTTTTTTTTTTTTTAAACTTACACTAAAATCATTAAAATGCAAATCTCTTCCTCAGCCTACACTCAATACCCCACAATGGCAAAAATTAAAAACATATTTTTAGAATTTCTTGCCAATTTTATTCAAAAGGAAGGAAATATCACACGGATAAATATTCAGACGAAGCACCTCTGGCTGCGATTCTGTTGTTGTCTTGGCCGTGCGCTCCGGGTCAGTGTCAGTGTGTTGGATGGTGGTGAACCTTTGACCCTGAGGTCTGAGGTCATGAGCGCTCTGGACCAGGTTTTGTTTTTTAAGGATACCTCTGTACTTTGCTCTGTCGTCGCAGCCTGATGCTGCCACCACCACGCTTCAGTGTCGGGGTGGTATTGGGCAGGTGATGAGCGGTGGCTGGTTTCCCCTCCAGACATCACGCTCTGAATGGAGGCCAAACAATTCAATTTTGGTTTCACCAGACCAGAGAATCTTGTTTTGCACAGTCTGAGAGTCCCTCAGGTGCTTCTTTGAAAACTTTCACGGAGGAGAGGCATCGTCAGGACACTCTGACAGACAGCCCAGATCAGCAGAGTGCTGCAGTGACAGCTGTCCTCACAGAGGCCTCCTGTGTCTGAGCTCTGCAGGCACTTCCTTCGACATCATGGTTCTTGCTCTAACATGAACTGTCAACTGTGAGACCTTATATAGACAGGTGTGTGCCTTCCTCAATCATGCCCAATCAGGTGAATTTACCACAGGTGGACTTCAATCAAGGTGTAGAAACATGTCATAGTTATGTCAATGTGATATTTCAGTTTTTCCTTTTTAATAAATTTGCAAAAAAATTCTAAAAGTCTGTTTTCACTCATTATTAAGGCTGCGAGATTCGAAAAAGTGGGAAAAGCGAAAGGGGTCTGAATTCTTTCTGAATGAACGGCAGCCCAACATGCTACTGTTAGCAGAGTTAACGAGAGTCTGAGCGAGTCAGTAATGGATGAAAAGGGAGAACAGAGTGCTGGAGGGAAAGAGCTGAGAGGAGGGGAGAGGATAGATGGCCCGGGACAGACCGATGATTCTTCTTCTTCCACTGGTCCGCTGGAAATGAAAGGGAGAAGAAGGAGTAAATATGAGGAGAAAAATGAGACACTGCAGGGGAGAGAAAGGTAAAAGGTGGTGGTGGGGGGGGGCTGAGGGCCAAAGGGCTGAACGCCAGTAAGAATGAATAAAGAGCACAGTGGCATAGCCTGGAGGGTTTCTCTGAATTAGTAATTTAAGAGGAATGTGGAAGGCTGAATAAGATTTGTGACAAGAAGGAAGAATGTGATCAAGGATTTGCATTTTAGAGCAGAAGCAGGGGAACCTTTTAACCCCGTCAGTTTCTGGAGATTTTGACCCTTTTCTCTTTATTGTAGATATTTTACTGACTGTATCCAATGCTGTTTTGCTCATTTCGACAGATCACATTATTTGTGTCATTAAAATTAGTCTCAAATTTGTCATGGATCTTTATCTGAGTAGTGAAATATCAAAAAAACTTTACTTAAATAGATCCAGATATGTTGATGAGAATATTTTACCCTGACGTATGACAAAAAGAAAAAGAAAAATGAATGAAAGAAAGGAAACAATCTGAAAATGTACCCACATCGGTACATTGGAGGTCCGTGTATTAGTCATGGAGATGGGTTCCTGATTAGAGATCTCAGACGATCGAGATAATTGCCTCGTTCTGACTTTGGCAGAGCTAATTTGCAAGATAATTTGAAGGGGGCAGAATGAATTGCACGTACTCTCCCAGGTCAACAGTTCACTGGGTTAATGATGCTGACGGCCGTGACCTTGTTGAGGATAACAGAACAAGAAGGGAGTAAGAACTCAAGGCGCCACATCGAGGCCGGTGTAAATAAGAGGGTCTGTTTACACTTGATGCCCCTCGAAATGTTTGCACATTACATGGTCATTGGTTACTTAAAATCCAGTTAATAACTCACACAAATTGCCAGAGGAAAGCCTTTTTTTTTTCTGTCGCTGTTCTGTGTATCCATTAAGGATTTTTATGGATTTATGTGCGAGCACAACTTATCAAAACTTTGACCAAAAAAAAAAAAAAAAACCTTAATGCACCTGCTTTATCAACCACCATCACAAAGTGGAGGTGAATCATTTATGTTTCCCCTAATTTAGACACATAGGATTAAATTAAATTCAGGTGTGGAGCATGGACACGGTGGTCATGGTCTGACGACCGCTCCAGCACAGGAAGTGATTAATTGGTGTGGAAGATTTTAAATAACCTCATACAACCTCCTGTATCTGTGGTGCTGCTCTCTTCCTCCTCCTCCTCCTCCTCCTCCTCCTCGCTGCTCTCTCTCTCTTCCTCCTCCTCCTCCTCGCTGCTCTCTCTCTCTTCCTCCTCCTCCTCCTCGCTGCTCTCTCTCTCTTCCTCCTTGCTGCTCTCTCTCTTCCTCCTCCTCCTCCTCGCTGCTCTCTCTCTCTTCCTCCTCCTCCTCCCCGCTCTCTCCTCCTCCTCTTTCTCCTTGCTGCTCTCTTCCTCCTCCTCCTCCCCGCTCTCTCCTCCTCCTCTTTCTCCTTGCTGCTCTCTTCCTCCTCCTCCTCCCCGCTCTCTCCTCCTCCTCTTTCTCCTTGCTGCTCTCTTCCTCCTCCTCCTCCCCGCTCTCTCCTCCTCCTCTTTCTCCTTGCTGCTCTCTTCCTCCTCCTCCTCCCCGCTCTCTCCTCCTCCTCTTTCTCCTTGCTGCTCTCTTCCTCCTCCTCCTCCCCGCTCTCTCCTCCTCCTCTTTCTCCTTGCTGCTCTCTTCCTCCTCCTCCTCCCCGCTCTCTCCTCCTCCTCTTTCTCCTTGCTGCTCTCTTCCTCCTCCTCCTCCCCGCTCTCTCCTCCTCCTCTTTCTCCTTGCTGCTCTCTTCCTCCTCCTCCTCCCCGCTCTCTCCTCCTCCTCTTTCTCCTTGCTGCTCTCTTCCTCCTCCTCCTCCCCGCTCTCTCCTCCTCCTCTTTCTCCTTGCTGCTCTCTTCCTCCTCCTCCTCCTCCTCCTCCTCCTTGCTGCTCTCACGTTTCTGTGGTAGTTTTTTCCTTTTTAGAAAAGTTGACAAAACACAGTAGCGAATGGTCTGTGTTTCCACTGAGTGATGTTATGCGATATCATTCCAATTAAACATGGCGGGACGGTGATTTCGACTGCATCCACAGAGCCGTTGTTGTATTTACTCGCAGGCGACGAGGGAATCTGGTTTTTGGATGTCATGTGACTTAAATGGGGAAAAAGTGTTTCCATTTCACTTTTGCAAACACATATATCACACATATAAGTTCATTTAAAGTATTTTTTCATGCTGAATTAAGCTAATTATCTTTTATTGATCTGAATAACATATAGCCATATGTAATAAAAAATCAAATCAATCAGTCAGCTGTGAGATAAAATGATCAAAAGTGATCATGTGTAACGGCGGTGCTGAAGTTACTTCAGATCTTTGATTCAGATTTTTGTCACATACAGTCTAATATTAATTTCTTTACAAAATCTTCCAGGTATTATCTGAGAAATGTGTGTAATTTGACATATTTTAAGTAGATGAGAACAAATTCTCCCAGAGAAAGAGTGTGACTTCAGGCCTTCCAGAAGAAGCAGCAGTGTGAATTTTTCACAGAGAACATTTCCTCTTATCTTAATACATTAGTCCGAGCTTCCCGGGATTCCAATGAAACAGGTTTAATTTTGAATCATTCATGATCCCTTTCAAGGCCAACACCGGTGTGGCCCCTAACTAGGTTTCTAATCTTTTAACCCCTTTGTGTCAGACAGCTGCCATGTTTCAGCTCTGCACAGGTGATGGACTAACCTGACATCAAATCTCACACACTGTATCTTTTAACAGGTTTTGATAGGAGAGACATGTCTCTCCATCCAGACTGCTGCAGTGCGATAGACGAGGTTTGGGGATTATGTGAAGTTGCCTGCTGGAAAATCTGTGGAGCAAATCATCGCTAAAATAAAAGTTATTTATTTAGAAAACTCAAGAGAAAACCTTGGTTAAACTGACGCCTTAAACCACTTTCTTTCCATCTTTGTTGTTCTTTTCTCATTTTAAGTGAAGCACTTTATTTAAAGGGACACGTCACCTATTTTACAACTGAACTAATTTACTCATTACAAGGGCTCTAACTAAACATGTCATTTTACAAACAGGCATCAAGATGCATCTGGGCCAAATACTTGTGGTTCGTCTGGCAGATGCTACTTCCACATCTGGACCAACTCTGGCACACGCAGAGAAACTCTTCCAGCTGTCAGGACAGCAGCCAGACTCTATGGGCCAGACTCGGGCTGGAGAACCAGGACGTTTGCTGGACCAGAGGCTTTGAATATTTCCCCTTGAATCAGGAGGCTGTTAGTATCCTGCCACATGTTTATCTTGATTGAAACACTCGAGTCTGAACCATGTTGTCATCTGTTTTTTGTTTTTTTTTTTTTTGACAAAACAATGACAAAGGGAATCCATTTTCCGACGAGGAAGTTGCAGCTGACTGAAAACGTGTTTTCCAAATGACATAAAATATTGAAAATCTGTGACGACACATTCTGAAAACGAACACAAAACAGCAGCGTGCTATACATAATGCATCCTCATGAAAAATCATCCATCAGACAGTCGTTTCAGCCAGCTGCTCAGTGTGCAGTTTCATCACAGAATGTACCAACTAGAAAATCCATTACAGTTTAATAAATGGCCTATTGTAACCTTCAGCAACTCTGGTATAAAAATTTGTAGACATAACGTAATAAAAAAGGTACTCTGGTCTCATTTGAGCGAGCCAGCTAAGACTTCCAGTAAGGGTGTATATTTAAATTAAAATTTGCTGGTGTGAGAGATTGGGGCACAATGCATATTCAGATGCTAATTCTCGGCATTTGTCTGTGAAGCAGTGGCCCATATAATTTGACTTTGTGTGGGACTGTCCTGGGCGCCAGCTCAGGCTGAAGAAACGGAAATTAAATGTTTATGAGATGACGCGAAAGAAATACCAAGGGGTAATACAAAAAAAAAAATCCCAAAAAAACAAACAAGAAAACCCTTCAGCGTTCCTTCTGCAATTCAATCACAGTCAGAGGAACACTTAAACCTAATCTTTATGGCTTTGGCTGGTGGCAACAGCACATTAGAGAAAAATTGCTTTGGTTCGTTTCAACTATTTGTGGCTCTTTTCTCATTCGCATTGCACAGAAATCACTGACAATCAAAACTAATATCAGTGTCAGTATCAGCTTTGCCACCAAGATGACCCACATTTGTATCTATTGTTATGTGTTTTTGACTATTTGTCTGCTTGTTGTGCTGTTATTGTCTCTTTTTAGACTGTACTTTATACTTTTAGCTAATTGTATGATATTATCAATTGTGTTCTCTGTTTGTTTTGTGTTGTTTTGCTGTTGTTGGTGTTGTACATCACAATCATTGCATTTCAATATAGTATTTTACTTTACTTTCATATCTGTAGTGTATTGTGGTTTTATGGAAATGATAAGTGACTGTTTTAATTACACTGTACATGTAAAAGCTCAGTCATCTGAAATGCATCATAAACCATGAGGTGTGTGTTTTGGCAAATATATTACACCAGATTAAATTGTTAGACTTTTGAATGGAGTGTGGCTTGATGCTCTTTCCTGAAGCAATCATTACTAATTTGTAACGGAAATCACAAAATTAATATTGCAGAGGACCACACAAATGTCCATGGTAAGTTCTCTGATCTAAACTCCAACAGCGCAACAACCAACCGTAACCGCAGCATCACCATGCTCCCAAGAATTACAAGTTTCTCTGGATTGATCTGGCTCTTGTTTTAGCACAAGAACTGTTTAAAACACGGGTTGGAGTGTACATCATAGAACCTGCAAACTTTACCCACCACTGAAGAAGAGAACATGCTAATTAGCACGTATGGCGATTACACATGAAGTACTGTATGTGAATACTGCAGAAAAGCACGTGTAGCACTTGTTTGTGCGCTGTTTCGTCAGCCGTTTAGGTGCAACTATGTGTGTCTTCCCGTGCCAGTGGCAGAGCTACCTGATAAATAGGCCTCCAGATGTGTGCGAGGCCTATCTCTGGCAGTGAGGAATATTGGCTCTCCCCGCTACTTCATCATGGGAAGGCAGCTCTGACAGAAACCCTGACACAGAAACCTCTCCTAGAAGGGAAGTGGGGACAGCTTGGGCATAATTAGAATGAATGCGGAGATGTGGAATAAGGAAATGAGCCATCACAATACAGATCAGCTCTTCATTTCAATTTTATGCTTCACTCGTTGAATTTCATGGGTAATAATGGATAGGCAAGGCTGACGATCACTATTGCTTGTGATGACAGATATGTGTTCACTGTTTCTTTATGCTCCTGTGGGCACAACAATGAAGGGAGAGGGCTACAGAACATGTGAGCAAGACAAACAGATACGAATGTGGAGCAGGGAGGGAATGCTAATTTTTCTATTTATTGTTGTCTTATTTATGCATTGCCTGCAAAGCAAAGAACAGAACTTACTTACACGGACCCTTAATGGGTTTTTCCCCTTGTTCACTTTACCTGCTATGTTAGGCCGCCCCCGATCATCTCCATGGTCTGCAGATAGTCCTGTTCAAAGTGAATACTTAAATAACAGCATTGCATAAATGGAGTCCATTCCAATTAAAGACCAAAGGTACAACAATTAAAAAAAAAGCAAAAACTATTGATTTTTGTCCCATTCTCATGACAGCTGCACAAACTGCACCTTCCCAACACATAAGCAGACAAATTCAAAGCAAAAATAATCCATCATTTAAAGTCCCTCTTGTCTCTCTGGTGCACATCCAAAACCGACACCATCCACCACAATGCAAAATAATGTATTATAATAAGGCCGTATCACTTAAAGGTAGAACAACCCATCTGAGACTTCCAGGGATCCAGCACAGACTCCTTTACATTGTATTTTTTTAAAATGGTTTTTAATGGTGCAGCATACCAATGCTATTAAAGATAATTGAGAGGTTGGTCCCTGTTGGGTACTTCCCTCTCTGCTGACAATGATTGTGGGTTTTGACAACCACAGTTCATTAGTCTGCATTAGGACGAAGCTCACACAAGAGACCACATTGTCAAAGAGGCGTAATATCTTCCTCATTACAGACGGTATCAAATGCACTGGCACACCACCCATAGGTCTTCATTTCATTACACTCTTGTTATGCTCTCTTGGGGTGTGAATCTAAATGGATGCATATGTATAGTGCACCTGTGCAGGCATCCGCTTGGCAGGAGAGACTATTCTCTGAAGCTTTAAAACATATGATGAGGCTGACATGTTGGAACGGGAGCAGGAATAATTAGGAACATGTGGCGTACCGCTTCCCATGCATAAAGATGAAAATAAATCACAGATTACAGATCTCTGCATTTGTATGGAATTCTTGCAAAAATGATCACAGGTACATTTAGAATAATTTAACATAACCTTACTGTGAATCATGTTTAAAACATTCACGACTGAATGTGTGCACGTCCGTTTAAAATGTACAGGTGCAGGACAAAAAATAAAAATGTCTTCACTACATGATACAGAAGAGCAGGTCCACACACTGTTAAGATCCCAATAAATCTTTTAATTCTCTTATTTAACAAAGCAATGTTTCAATCTACAATTCTTAATGTTTAAAACCTCAATATTAAATGTTTCATTTACCTTTCAAATTAAACAAGTAGCTAAACTGAGAGGCATTAAAGTAGGTAAATCAATCAGTAATTATTGGTAATTCTTTAAAAAAGTTATTATAATGTCTATTATAATTAAAATATGTTGTTCAGAATATGATGGTGCTGATGCATTTTAGTTAATGAGCCATTTTAAAGTAGAAATTGAAAATCTAATTTACATATAAGTAATTTTTCGTTATTGAGAATGTAACTTTTTAAAAAATGCAATTAGCGGTAACAGGCAGAGGTATAAGTGATATTATGACCATGTTCTAGACTGATTTGCGCCACTTTGATTCCAATCTGTGTCTCACAATTGGCACATTTTCCTGTTTCACTGTATTGCTCAGTGATGTTGGGTGAAGCAGTGTGACAGCCGGGTGGAGGCAGGCGAGGGGAGACAGAGTGGAAGGAGATGGAGACATAACTGGGAGCCCTGACTATCACAGATAACACAATAATTTAATTTTCTGTTCTCTAGTGCAGCACAGTGACTATTATTCATCTAAGTGGAGTGAGCAGCATTCACACTCGGGGAGAAAAAAAACGAAAAAAAGAATGGCTTCCAGAATACTGAAATATTTCTTTGTCTGCAAAGTACTGCACTGAGATGACGCGAGTATCACAGCTGCTTAAGAACTACAGAAGCTTAAATCACAGTGTAGGCCATCAGGCTGTATTCTAGGTTGCCAAATCTGCGAGTAACATAAAAGGCTTCTGCATTTGCGTCACGGCGGCACGACTTATATCAAAGGCTCCTTCAAACGCGGTCGGTAAATGTGGCCTTCTTTTCCTGATCAACGAAAAAATCCAATGGGCTGATCCTGTCGTTGCCCAACATATCCCGAGATTCACTGCGCGGCAGTAATTAAAATATTATGGCAGGAAACAGCGCCAACAGAGAGCCTGAGGATTACACTTTTAAATGTAAGTACTGCGGTCTACAAAGGTCACGAAGGGCCACACATTTGTGGACCACGAGTAATGAGTAAAGGATGTGGTTCCTGAAGTGAAACACAGCTACAGTGATATTAAGCTCAAGCCAGTTACTTTGCTAAAAACTGTGCTCACCTTTAAGTGTAATTATAGATCTTGCAGATTTTCATTATTACCTTTATCAGATTTGATTTTGTGATTTAGTTGCTTAATCCTTAAAGGCCATAAAACTTTCCTCAGAGCTGCGTGGACTGCTCTGCAGACTGAAGTACGAGTGTACCTTATAACATTAATAATGGCTGCTCACTATTTACCCTACGTGTCCCAGTTCCAGGGCTCTGATTTTATGCATGCCGGCTCTTTCTCAGGACTCACTGGGACACCTGGATGGAACAGATCCATCATGAATGTTATTAACTGCATCTGCGCTTGTTCGGATAGAATGAGTCAAAATATCTGCACTGAGAGACGCCTGTGAGGGTGGGAACACCTGAACTACTAAACATTCTCAGTAGCACGTAGAGTTTGGGAACCCTTTTGTGATTCTCTGTCCAACTTCAACCTGAGCAGAGGCCTAATCAAGCAGATCACTGAAAACACCTGGTGTGGGGGTGCAGGGCCTTTCGAGCAGAAGGACAGGATGGTGAGACACACACTGTTAAAGGTCCAGTCACAGAGACTAGCACTATACCATCCAGCTACAGAAATGTAAAGCATGTGAGGCATGCTACAAGGCAAACTGGAAATCAAAATGGACTTGAATCATTAAAAGATGCTCCAGGAGGCAGGGAACTCGCATGTGGCCGGAGCTGCATTGTATCAGATGGAAAATGGAAGTGCACCTGTGAGACAGACAACTGTGGACAGGGTGTAATAAAGGAAACATATTTCAAACCGCATGCTGTGATTCTCACATCAATATTACCTCTTAAAATACACTACAAATATCATAAACTAACTAAAGCCCAGCTTTAGTTTCTTTTTGACACAGTCTGTTTGTTCTCTCCTCATCCACTCACACGGCTCGCTGCTTCTGGCGCAGTCTTTACAACCTGCTTTAAACTCAACACGTGAATGCCTAATTCACCCAGCGCTGTTACACAGGCTACGGTGCAAATCCTCAGCATCCATCTTCCACGGGGCACAGGCTACAGGCTTCCGACTTCACTGCTCTGCCTCTGTTGTGGGACTCAGGAGCCATTTTTCATTGACATGCTTCACCTACCACATCCTCCCATCGCACTGTGAGCGCCACAGAATCCATGATTTGCTGTTTCTCTGACCGTGAGTTTAGCTTTAAACTGTATTGTTTTATTCCTCTGTATCTTATATTGCAATGTAAAAAAGTACATCCTACTTCATTCTCTACTTTCTCCTTTAGGGTCTATGTGTTGAGTCACTCCAGCTTTACCTGGCTGCATCCTAAGTTTAGTATTCCCTTTCTATGTTCCTTTTTTTTTATAAGTGGTTATCTAAAACAGTGCTGGCTGTTGAGTGTGTGCTGAAACTTACATAACCAGAGAGTGTGACATTTGGTGTGAAAATACTTCATATCAGTATAGGGTTTCTAACACATCTGAAAAGAGAGAGAAAGTTATGAAATAAGGGATCACAGGATTCATGTTTCCTGTCAATATATTTCAGTACTGTGTGGTGAAGTGCGGCTGTAGTTTTCCAATAAAGCAAAAACAAGGAGTAGCTGTACGTATCTTATTTGCCCGCCTCTTGACTTTTATTCTAATATCAGTTTTAATAATAGTTTCATATTTAAAACTATTGTGAAAGGATTCTTAGCACGTGTCAATCCCACTACAAGTCAACACCAGGGGCTGGTTTTGCTCATTTATAAGTTTAATGTTAGTCAAGACTCTTTCACAAAAATAAAGATTAATTTATTTTTTTAAGGCAAAAACATTAGACACCTTACCCCCAGGCTGACTCAGGCCTAAGACCAATGTTACCATGGTAACAATCAGTGACACCTGCGCTGAGCAGTAGCACGCAACAACAAAAGAAGAGGAAAACATGGCTCATAATGTGTTGTTTGCTAACATCGTTATGGAGACAGCAAAGAGAAGGGAAAGAGTTTTTTGAGACCAAATCAGACTTTTCTTTTTATTCTTTCACTCTTCGCTGAATTTCCCGAGCAGAATGTCTTGGTAACTGTTGAGTTCTTCCAAAAGACAAATATTTTCTGCTGGGGTAAATGGAGTCTGCCATTTTTTACATTGCAAAGAGTATTAATCCACCCAGAATTTTATTGTACCACAGATGGTCAAGAACTAAAATGCTTTGTGCAACGGATGAATTCAGACGTCTATCTGAAGTCTATTTGTTATATCTAAGCCATAGTCAAAGCCTATCTTTGTGAAACCAGCCCCAGAGGCTCCAGCTGTGTGCTGCTTTCAATCACTTTTGCTGATTGTGTTGGTTTGCTGGTCTGTGGTCCCAATGGAGAGTCACAAGCCCATTACAACAACATTACTTGGATGCAAAGGTGCTCTGCACTCTCTGCAGGGAATGGGAAGGCGAAGCATTTGCACTGCTGAAAGGCAATGTCCTGTAAGGACCTTTTCATTTATTGTTCAGAGGTCTTTTATATAATTTCACTGAACAATAGTCCAGAGAAGTGACTGTGATCCATCAGCAATCTCAAGCTGCTCCATGGCATCTGACCTCCCAGGGATCAGGAGGCCTTGGCAGGCTGTACCCCACTCTGGACATAACCTCTTCACAAGCCCTTAATGGAGGCCATCTAGCAGTTAATCCCAAGTTAAGCCTCCTGTCAAAACAGAGCGAGAGGGAGCTGGAGTAGATCTGGTTAGAAGGCTTGGACAGCAGGACCAGAAATAAAATTAAGAGACGCATATACTGAATAATATATTTATTTTTCATTCCCATGAATACATGTCCTTACTTTCCATAAATCACCTTGCTCTATAGTTGTGTTAAATGAAGATATATTGATTTGAAAATGTGCAATGTGCAAGGGGTCATACAGAGTGTCTGATGCGCATTTTAGATTTGGAAGTTATTATTGTCACAATACAAATGAAATGAATAGATCAATCTTCGTTGGGAATAAAAACACTGAACAAAGAAATAACTGTAGATTATACCTGGGAGTTACCTACAATTGACCTGTATTGTTATGGTTTAGTGTGAGAGGAAAAGAAGCTGAAGAGTGAGAGAGTAAAAGGGATTATGTCCTTTTGATTGAACAGGGCAGGGTTAAAGCATTAAGTGCATAGAGAGTCACACTTATAGTCACACTATATTTGGTGCTTTCTGAGCTCCAGTCAGTGGAGCAGGTATTTCACTGTCATATTTCATATTTATAGCACTGAATGAATGCTTAAGCTTGAATGCTTAAGCTTAAGTTTACAAAATTATATACCGTATACAGTATACAGGAATGTTTACAAATTATTTACCAACACAAAGATTTTCACTGCTGAATCCTGCAATGGCATCAAATGTTGTCACTCGGACATGATTGTGAGAATTGTTCTTTATGAACACAATTAGGTGACTGGGCTGCACAGATAACAAGAGCTGAATGTTTTAAGTTTCACTGACGTATTATAGTCATATTGATCTTTTTTTACTCATTCCACTTTGGGCCTTTGCAAGCTTTAATGGACACCTCAGATGTAAGCAGTGATCAGGAAGTGAACCTTCAGTGTCACACTGTCAGATTGTCTAATGCTGGGAGGTTCAAGTAATTAAAGATAGTGGCCCAACAAATCATCCATACTTGAAATGAATAATCTTTATTGTATCATTACATTTTCTTTTTTACCAACACTCCTATAGATAGTCCTGGTACTAATACTAGTGAAGCAGGAAAAAATAATTGCTGGCATCAGCAAATCATTAAGTATCACATTCTGAATTCTGGACAGTGAATAAAATATTCAAGGAGAGGAGATATTGATGATTTTACAACATAAATATATTTAATCAAGGGGAAAAGCACCTAATGAGTAAAAAAATATTGATTACATACACTAGCTTCCATGAAGTCGTCAGGCTGGGATGGTGTTACGAAATCCTTGGATACTTTCTCCTCTCTTTGGCTTTAGTATGTCACACAAACGAAGCACCTCTGCATCAACATGCTCAATGTCCAGTTGCACCTCAGGCGATCTACACCAGCTTTGGTGTGTGGTGCAATGAAGTCATCAGGCCTGCAATGGAAAACTCCGCCGGGGGTGTGGGGGGGGCGATGAAAACAAGGTGACTCCACATCTATCAGAGGAGGCATGTGGTAGTCTCATACTATCAAACTGGCTCTCCGTGTTCCCTTTGGACACACAACAGAGACAGATGCGGATAGAAGAAGGAGTTAGGCTGAAGGAGAATTAAAGAGCAGTTCTCTGATATACTGCTGTGTTAGATTAACCTAACTGACTGTTCTAAAGAAACTGTAGACAATTAGGTTGTATTATCTGATTGAATATGTGATGGTAGCATAAATTCAGCAAGCACAAACAACACTGTCATTCATAATGAATAAGATGTTCACATACTTACGGGAATGGTACCAGTGTGTTCTGGGGTTGAACTGCATTATCAGCCTATCACATTCTCACCATCATTTATCACCTATTGTACTTTGGAATAATAAAACACATCAGCAAAGTTGAGAAAAAACTTGTTTGCCAAAGACTCCAGGGCTCCAGCAGGTCAGCTGTGCTTGAATGGTGAGGGTCTTTGCATCCAATTTCATCTGCAGTTCTTCTTCCCTTCAGCAACCATGAGCTTACATAACTTTATGGATTGAACTGCTCTAATGGTGGCCCACTGCATTTCAGAAAAAAGTAAGTAAGAATGTCATTCATGCTACTGAAGTCTCGCTCATATTAACTGGTAGACACAGCGATGGTGTGGACAGCTTTAAGTCGAAGCTCCAGGTCAGCTGGTGTCTGGGATGCCCTTAGTTCCTTGTGTTCCCGAAACCCCTGGATACTTCCTCCTCTCTCTGCTTTTAATGAAGCACATATGTCCAGTTTTCTCTCAGGTCGAGTGTCTGATTGAAGAGGCTTCGTGTCTGTCGTCAACTGGTTGCCACCTCTATGTGAGGTGCTTTCTTGTGCGCTGACACGAGAGGAAGTTGTCGGAGCCATTCTGCGAAAGAACTGCACTGAACTTCACAATCTTGCTACATTCTTGAAAGACTTATCTGTTTGAGCTTGAAGAATGGTTTTCGTGTTGGGCCCAGGTGTTGAAACCTTGACCTCTGAGACCTGAATTTGTCGAGCCAGCAGCTTGTATGCTCCAGGCCTTTCTTTTGGAGCATCCTTGATATGTCATTGAGTTCTGTTAGGGCATCAAATATAACTTCAAGAATAAAAACAAAGGGCACAGAGGTGAGAACATCATGAAGGTCCTTGCATTTTGCTCTCACCATTGAATACCTGACAACATCGTTGGCAGAAAAGTGCACCTGAAGCACTCTGTAGCTCTCCCAAACAGCTGTGACAGTTCTCTCACACAAGCCAAAACTGAACTGACAAAACACACGTCCTGAAACAAAAAGATGCTTCCTGACACTAATTCCCTCCCCAAAGTGTAAAGAGTTCGGCTTATCAAAGGAAAAACTTAAAAACGATCAAGTTCACAGACTTCCTTGAGATGACCTGCCAATTGGAGATGATGATTTGAACAGTCCCATACAAACAGGTCTGGGGATCTAGCACAAAGCTTTTGAAGCAACCCCTGCTCCTCTGCCAAAGCATTACTGATACTCCACATGTACAGGCCACAAAACACTCAACCAAAAAGTGGTCATCGAAGACACATTTGTGAAGACGTGCCAGCAGTGTCTCTGTGATATCAATTGCTGTGGTCCCATCCAACTCTGAACAGTTCAAAAGATATTTTGTCTTGCTCTGGGTTGGCAGTAACAAACAGACCACCAACACAGATTTGCCACTGATTGTGATCGATTCGTCAATCAACATGCACAATTTTTGTCCTTTTTTGATGATGTCATCATTTTTTTCCCTTCCTCTCTGTTGCAGTATTCTCTGATAAAAACACACTTCCTGTCTTAGTAGGAAACTCAGCCCATGTTCACTCCATTTAACTCTTGCACGCTGATATCAGTGGTAGGGAAAACACAGCTACAGGTGTGCACACTGGCACTGCAAAATGTTATGCATGCAAAGGATAGGATGCAGTTTCTAGGGGAAAATTGAAATATTGTAGAACTATATTGCAGAAAAATACAGGACAAATGTTACAATTGCAACATGTAGAAATCTTCGACAATGTGTATTAATTAGGTACCGTATGAAAAACGACTCTACAATTCCACTAATAAAAGTCCTTGGTCTTTATATTATAGAAAAATCTTCACTATATACATGACAGGAAAATGTTTGATATGTACTCTGGCCCATATATTAATTTGCTTGTTTTCTGTCTGCACGCATGCACACTCACACTCACGCCCTGCTTATTGATACACACCATTACTGACTACCATCTGCAAGCAGTAAAGGGAGCAGATCTTTTAGTATTCCAGACAAGCTGGTGGTGACTGGTCTTATTAACAATGAAGTCCACAGGGCTTATGCTAGCAGGATTCCTCCACAAGTCCTTTATCACCTGTTGAGAGCTTTTGAGAGAGGCACTGTGAAATAAACAGAAGTATATGCCTACCTGCTGCTAAGCCCTGGTGGCCATCATCTCCCTGACAGAATAGGACATCACAGCAGCCATCTGGGAGCAGAGCAGAGGAGGGGGGGGGGCGCCTTCAGAAGCCACCGCAAGATCATGTGATCTCAAAACCAAATATGCATTAGATAAAACAAAGACAGAATCTTTGGGTTTATTTTTTAAACTTAATTTAGACCTTTTAGCAGAAACATGTATTTCCCCCATTGTGCTTGGACTCTTCAATTTTCATGCTAATTTAACTGAACAAACACACTGAAATTCATATTTATCCCATGATGTACACGCCCTGTTTTTTTTTAAGTAACTTAGAATAAGCAAAGAGTACAAGTGTAATAATAATTAATTAAATGCAGTGGTGGAACACGAGTATTAGAGCTAGGCCTTCAATATCATATACACCATAGCACTTTGCCATCTGTGCTGTGGCTGCTGTCTGACTGACTGACTGACTGACTGACGTTACTGATCTTCCAGCTTAAACCCCGGGACAGAAAAAGGTAAACCCTGTGAGTTAGCTCTGGCCTTGACAATCCTGGCAAACCTAAGGCAATGATTTTTGGTCCCACCCACTGTAAATCAAAACATGATTGGTTAATTCACCTGCCACTTTCTAAACGAACACATGCAGTCATGGGGGCTTCAGGCCTTCTGTGCTGTTTATGAAGTCCTAACCAATGAGTGAAAAAAAGACATATCTGATTGGATAACTCTATTTTCATTGTTTTAGGACAGTAACCCTTTAATTTCTGAAGCAAATGTGATAAAATGAGGATAAAATTCCAACTAGAAGATAATAATTATTACATGAAGAGATAGATAGATAAGATATATAAATATATAAATATAACATTTTAAATGCTGACAGTTAAGTGCTGAAGGTCTAGAAGGCCCTGACGGTTCCCCATTGATTAAATGTAAGCAAAGCAGAGGGATATTGCTCAAGTAGTTATGCATGGGTATTAGGTTAATTAAATGTAAGACAACACAGAGTGATATTCCTCAAGTAGTTATTCAAAAGTATTAGGTTAATTAAATGTAAGACAACACAGAGTGATATTCCTCAAGTAGTTATTCAAAAGTATTAGGTTAATTAAATGTAAGACAACACAGAGTGATATTCCTCAAGTAGTTATTCAAAAGTATTAGGTTAATTAAATGTAAGACAACACAGATTGATATTCCTCAAGTAGTTATGGAGTAGTATTTACGCGGTGTGACTTGCATACAATCACAATGAGTGGTAAGAACTTAGTGCGATATAATAAAAGACCAACTCAAAAAATAACAATAGAACAGACAAAAACTGAATAGAAAAAAAAAGTGAAACACGTCTTAATTGGGCCAGTTTTAGCTGACAGCGGAGGTATGAGTGGCTGCACTAATTATGAACAACAGACTGCCATCAGCCTGCCTCTGCAGCAGACAACATAACTTTGCTGATTGTGCAGAACAATGAAGGAGTGAGAGCTGCAAACAGCATGTCGTAGGAGGTGACCATTTCTTGTTCAGTCAGACGAGTGAATGTGTAATTAGACATCTACGAGAGTATCAACACAAGCTGATGAAAAATCTTTGTTGAGGGGAATGGTGCTGAAAAACAAGTGAAATCCCCACATTCTCACAGTATCTAGTTGTCACTGAACCAAACATGCTTTGTTGTTTTCTTCCTGGCTTATTTGTGTAACTGGATGCGCTCACACTTTCTCTACGTCTGTGAAGCGTTCAACAACTCCTGAAATCAAATACAACTGAGTTATTGTGTCAAATGCATTCAGTCATTAATAAGTGATTTGAGGCGTGATTAAAAGTTCTTCCCCTATGTCTAATTTTCAACATTAACCATGCCGGGGATCTTTTGCACAAGCTTGCTTCTTCATAAATGTGGCATCAAGTGCTCAAGAAGTGAGGCAAACTTTGAATGCGAAGCTTTGACACTGATACAATCAAAACTTGACACAAGTGTTGTTTGTGGCTGTACTTATCCATCCCTCAGAGCCCAGAGTACCGCTGGGTTTCCACTCAGCCAGGCAATCTTCATTCTGTGTTTGTGATCTTGGGCTGATCCTGACCTGGGATGACAGGTGAACACAATTAACCACCTGGTGGAGTAGAAAACCAGCAGTGCTCTGGACCCTGAGGACTAGATTTAAGGAGCACTGATCTACACCATGTGTACACTACACTTGTTTTGAACAGGGTTGAAATGTGGGCCACGGAGACACTGAACAGAAGCCACCACAAGATATGCAATACTTCTGTCCCGCTTTTATGATGACATGTTGGTTTACTCAACCATGCATTGAGAATGTTTTTAATAATAATAAGTAACCCCAGGTTGTGATTTTATGACCATATAAATAAACATTTGGATGTATAGATGGGCAATTAGATTTGTGTATGTGTGTTCCATACTGGTTATGATTGAATAGGTTTAAAGAGAAACTCTGCCTTTATTACACATCAAAGTCCATCTGTACTGCTGGATATGTAAAAAAGTTGTCTAAAGCTTTTTGTGGCTCCAAAGAGAGCTGCCCGAAATCTGAAATTGAAACTGAAATCGAAAAAAATTGACATCACTTGAGGTAACGTGGGTTGGGTTTAAAGTCCACAAGTCTGAAAATGAGAAAAAAAATCTGTAGGGTGTGGAGTTAAAAAGAAGTGAGTTTACCAGAACAGCCTGCTCCTCATCTCTGCTTGAGGCTAGCAGCTCAGGTTACATTAGCTACTACTAGCATAACACACCTGACAAGGAAGGAGAATACAAGCAATAAAAAAGATGATATCTCTGGTTCTGGTTATAGAAGTGCAATGCTATAATCTCTTTAATTTAAAGTTCCTCTCCAGACATGTTTTGACATGTTTTCCAACATAAAAAGTGAGGGAAAAAAAAAGGAAAACTGGGGCTGGAAGCTCATCTACACTTGCTTCCTCACTGAAATCCTGGATCAGGCTTCGTGCCCCGCCCACCACTGCTGCTCATGGTACGTTGACAGGTGAAAGAGCAGTGTGTATCAAAGATGGTTAGAGGAGGAAACATCAGAGAGACTCAGCCACATGTTTGAGCTCCAGTCAGACCCAGACTCAGATGAGTCTGTTGTGAGCAAAATTTGAGCCTGGCAGACATAAAAGAACGGTTAGTGTGGCAACTGGCATGGGCTGACACAGTGTTAGTGGTTGTGCAAAATGCAAACTCTCGCTCTCTGTACTGACAGGCTTTCAGGTTCATTTTGCTCGCCCCCCCACAAGTTGACTGGATTGGTTTCTTAGGGTTTGTGACGTATAAAATCCTGACTGTCTGAAGACATTTTTATGAGACTGTTTTATGAAACTGTTCACTGCAGTTCCAAAGTGGAAATACTCAGTCATGGTGCTGGCTGCTTATTTCACTCATGATATGTCTTGTATTATATAAGAAACACCATATGGACAAGGTTAAAAACTTGATCTTCATTGGAGGGGGCCTTTAAGACGTATAAATCAATTTGTGTCCACATCTGTGTTTTGAATTGTGAGATTTAGGACTCTTGTGCATGGAGAGCTGGCTGTTTTTCAGGTGATCATAATTGAAGCTGAAAACCTAATTACAGCACGACCATTTCACCACAATGAATTTAGCATTTACAGCAGTAATAAAAGTGCTGTCATTAGGGAGCATTATATCTGTTATGTCCAGCACTGCTGGAACAAAATGGCATGAAAATTGTGTGAGCTGTCCAGTGCAAACACTGTGAAGTTCAGTCTAATGAAAGCAGCGGTGCGTTGCTCAAAGGAGATCTGAACCACCAATTTTCACATTCACAGACTGGCTAATCAGAAGTCTTGGCTGCTTATAGCTGTATTTGCTTCTTATTTCAATGCAAAAGGCAATAATTAGTCAACCTTAGAGTGGCTTTATCCAAAATAATGAACTTCATTGTCAGTGAGGTTGCAGTGCGTGGTGGTTCAGATAGTAACGTTTCAATGAATGATGTCACTTTATTTGATTAGTCCGATGCTGATATGGCACTCTTCCTTAATGCATCACAAAATATCTTCTGATATCATAAAGGTCTATCAGGTGGTCATTGTCTAAGTTATAGCATGAATTATTATTGTCCAAATAATTATACAATACATGGACATAGTCTAATATACCGTCTATAATTATACCGTATATAATACCTTCCATTATTAGATCTTGCTACACAAAACAGTGTCATATAAAATTGTGCACCTTACTACCTTGTCACAATTAAAAATATACATTCTGTCCATTAATTTTTACCACATCTATATTACTTCACACTCGGTTAACATCAAAACACATTGTGAAGGAACTCCATTAAACTCCCTCTCATTAATTACCATTTCACTGGAGTGGGTTCACGAGTTGAGTTCATTTCTGCTTAAGAGGATTTTGAAGCACACTGTAATTAAAATGCACTCTGCCTCATTCTTTATAAATGGTTCGAATGGTGCATACAAAGTAGCCAGATGTGTGGCATGCAGAAAAGACAGACAAACAAACTTACAAACTCTCGACATGCTCATGAGAATATGAACCCTTTTGTACAGTATTTTAGAGTGTGAACTTTAGATTTATAGGACATGATAAAACCTTATACTCTCTATATGACATATGGAGTGTAACACACCCGTACTGACCCAGCAAACACTAGCTTGTGTTTCAATTTGTATTCATTACATAGAAAAATATAATTTGATCTCCTGGGACCTTTTGCACTGAATAACAGACCATGAAGTGTAGCTCACAGTACTGTATGTAAGTGAGTCATGGGGACTATTCAAATGACTGCACTTTAATGAAATGGAAATGTTGTCTCTTATTGCCCTGACTGAAAATTGGTTAAAAGGGGAAAAAGAGGAAAAAATGAAATAAAGGTGAGTGCACAATGAACAAGCCAAAAAAGTAAGAAATGTCCCAGCAGGTTCAACACTACAAGCTTTTGAAGTGGAATAATCTTATAAGTGACCTTACACCTATTTGGTTTTTAGCTGTTTGTTTTAAATAAGGTAATAGCTGAACATTGATGCAGTAACTTGGCAGAAAGAAGCTATTCCAATTGATATGTTATGTCTCCATAAAACTGCACACTGTACTGTATTTCTATAATGCAGGGCATTGATCACTCACTCAGGTGATACACATGGACAAACAAACAAACAGAAGCCCTGTTATTTAAGACACTTCTTCTGTATCACCTCATAATGACCTCCTCCCTTTGCATTAGTACAATGGCACACACAAACCATGTTTATTGATTGGCACAAAGTATTGACCTGACCGTTGTAATTTAGAAGCCGCCACAAACATCGGTAGATAGTAAATACGGCTACATTAGCAGTACTGTAACCGCAGATGTGTATGCAGTTCCCATAGCAACATCAGTTAGCTAAAGGCTAATGGCCCATTGGCACATTCAGCTTCTAACCAGCAATGTGAAATGTTGCTATCGTTACACAAGGCACCACTGGTAGTTCCATAATCCATTTCCAAATATTGTGTCATAACGGTGTAACCAAGACATAATTTTCATACAACTTGTTATTGGAAGTCGTGGGATTATGTAGATTTGACATACAACAGTGAATCATTTCTGATTAGAAGTTGCAAAAATTGGCACTGAAAGCACTTTCGGGGGGAATTACATCACATCACAGGGAGAGGAAATGATTTTATTGGTTTTAGTTCAACAACTGAACACTAATGCCTGAGTGGTTTGGAAACCTTCCATTTAAATCCTTCAAATCTGCAATAAGCAATATTATTCAGATTATCACTCAATTAAATGGATTCCTGTAAAATGCAAGGTTTGGTTGAGGTCAGGTAGGGCTGCCAATCCCACTGTGAATCACAGGTCCAGTCCTGTGCAGCATTCACAACTCATTTTTATTTATTGGACAAACTAAACAAACAATGGTTTATTACATCTGTAGGCAGCTGCCATCCACCCACGAGGTCAAGTGTCCATTACATGCCTTATGCAAGAGTAAATGGACATAACCCTCTGCCCCCTCTAGAAAAAACAAAACCAAAAAATAATACATATATGTTTCATTTATTTATTTATTAATTATGATTTCCCTGATCTACAAGTGCATTTTAAGACGCTTGGGGGGCAGAAATTGGATAACAATAGCTCAATAAGTTTAAAACCTTGTCAGTGGGCAGTAGTACAAATTATCTGTCAACAATGATGCATGACAGTCAGATTGAATGTCGCAATTACGGATCCACGCGTCAATATGAAAACACAGACGAGGCGAAAATGATCACAAAACATCTGAAAATGAGTGTTGACAATGTCTAATTACACTGTTCAAGTAAAGGGAAATTCACAACACAGACACAACTGGAATCTAATCAGAACCAAATGTGGGAGCAGTAGGTCAATTTGTGTGTGTGTGTGTGTGTGTGTGTGTGTGTGTGTGTGTGTGTGTGTGTGAGATTATCCATGGAGATGGCAGTGTTTTGTCAGGGTTCAATCATGTCTATGTAGACCCACTGAAATGACATGAATTATTCTATGAATGTTGAAAAAAACAAAACAAATGGCCTTAAATATGAAAAGTTTCAAGGATTATTTAGCATGTTAACTTTCTATCAAACACCAGTCTAATCCTTCTGTGTCCACAGTCATCCCAGCTCCTGAGAACATTTGTTCTGTTTCTACGCAGGTCTTCAGCCACCTCAGTAGTGAATAGGTGGCCACTGGTGGTGTGAGGAAGATGGAGAGGATGCAGGGGGTGCTGCTTGTAGTATTGTGTGTCTCAGCGCTGTTCAGGATGGTTCTTTACCTTCCATCGGTGAACGTTCTGGTCGATGGAGTCTGAGGCAGAGGGAGACCTTCTCTGTTCCTTGACACCATCATTTCTTGCTTTTCTTTTGTGAGTTTGGACAAAGCACATCTGGCTGAGCGTTTTCCACGAACCTGCTCTCATGTTGGTCATTAACAGTGTAGAACAGATTGAGTTTGTAATGTTCTATTGACTGTGTGGGTGTGTTCGATCTGTTTTCTGCATGCTTTCTTACTGGAATCATGTCAGTGACGCTGGCAACTTCTGTTCACTTCATAAATTTCACTGAAGCCTTCCTCCTCCATTCCTGAGCATAGAAATGACGTGCGCCACCTCTCTGGCCTCTTTGTCTGCAGCCGTAAGGTCAATATTTGGTGACTGTATCTCTTTAGTAAATGTCTGGATGTAGCCTGGAATATTGTTCGTTGTGACAGTCGTGACAAGTGTGTAAAATGACTCTATACTGTGTCGTAGGTGTCGAGTGGGGTGCACTGAAGTGATCCAGAAAAGCACCCACTGCCTTCCCTCTGGAGTCCCAGCGTGTCTCCGATATGAGTGGGAGGCCTCCTGTTCTTTCTTTTGTCAGTCGCCTGTGTTTTCTTTGCTTCCGTGTCCTTGTTCTTGTTTCTTCCTGACAACAGACTCAACAGAAAAACACTGCAACATTCTCAACGGTAGCCATAGTGTTCGTGATGAGCAGAACATCCACAAACTACCACAAGATTGAGTGCGTGGCTTCGGCATGGTGTGAATAGTGCCTGTGGTTGAAGCTCTCTAATGTCGTTGTTGTGTGTCACTCACATGCCTGCTCCATCATGGCCCTGCCCTCCGGGAGAGTCGATCTCCAGATCCCACTTCTCCGACTGAGAAGATGGCTCCAGTGACAGATGCAGCATTTGGGAAGAGGACAGAAACCCAGGAACTCTTCACATATTTCGTCTCCATTGTCATAGTTTTCGTAGTAAATTCAGACGGACAGCTGTTGTGTCCCACTCACATCCACTGACTCATCTGCAAGGACTGTGAAAAGCTTTTTTAAATTTTTATTCCTAAGCTGTGTCCTCCTGAATTTCTGCTTCACGGCATCGTATTACTTCATTCTGAGTCCTTGCTCTTCTGTAGGACTATTTGGCATTTTTTTTGGTGCTGTCTCAAGATGATGTTTCAGTACAGGGTCAAATGAAGATTTCCATGTGAGAAAATCATTAAAGTAGCCAATCTCCAGTTCCCACAGTTTCTGTTCCTCTTTGACAGACTATGATTATAACATGTGGGGAGGAAAGGAGAGCACTTACCTTCTCAGCGCATTGCTTAGAACAGAATTTGTGTTTTTCTGTTGACCAACTCAGAGGCCTTTATTTCCCCTCGACCACAACTGTGGCTCAAAACGATGCCCCACTTCTCTCTAATAGCATTATTCTAGTCACAAAATCCTCTGTTTATGAAAGTTGTTTGTTGTTTTGTTGCTAAATAACATACAAATAGCACAGGATATGGAATCTTTTGAAAGTGGATACCTAAGCCAAGAATATTTCTCCTCCCACTTCATGTTATAGCGTAACTAATTTTCACCAACTTTGTTGTAGGGGTAATTATGGTTATGTTTGAACCACTTATTCTAGAGAAGGCGGTTCTTACCTTCAGCTGTTGGTGGTTTATTTTTGAACATGGCTGGATGGAATTCATGAAGAGACGCGTCTCTCTGACTGACGTTGGCTCTCTCTCTCCGCTCTTCCAGCCTGGTCTCCTCCAGTGTCGCTCTGCTTGTGCGTTCTCTCTCCCTTTGTGTCTCCTGTGCTCTCTCTCTCTCAGCTTCCTTTGCCGTGTCTCTCTCTCTCTCTCTCTCTCATGTCCTCGTCTCTCTGTCTTCAATAGAATCTTTCTGTGTTTCTCTCCCTCTGTATTCACGACCCGTCCCTTTCTCTGTGACTCTGCACCTGTTTGCATCATTTTCGATTTGAATGAACAGAAATATGTCACATGAGCAAAATGCATTTTATACAATAATATTATATTATGACATGATGATTATGCTTGGTTTGTGTTGTTAAACTGATTTTCAAGTATCACAAGCGCACAGGAGCTATTCGTCAGACGATCTTTAGGGGGGGAAGGGCGTCTGACTACAAGCATTACACTTGTGAAATTCTGTGTTTACCTGGAGTTAAGCTCACTATTGAAGCTATTTATGCTTTTATTATTGTATCAATATTGTTTGTTCAGTTTGTCAGATTTTTCCTTTTCAGTTTCCTTCCATTACATTTCCCATCTCAGTCTTTTATGTAAGCGTCAATTCCTTTTCCATATTCAGGGTATATTTTTTTTAATGTAACCTCTGAGCCTCTCTTGCTTTTACAGTTTTTACATGCACATATTCTATATCTGGCCTTAGTGCATTGTTAATGTATTATGGTAATTTGAATTTGTAAAAAGGTGCTATGCTAATTAAGTTGCGGTGCTCCACACAGTTTTATGAGGACAAACAAATACGCTGATACACAAGCAGCATCTTGCTGTAATGTCTTTATGTTTGTCTTTATGTTGCTCTTAACAGTTATTGTTTAAAAGCACTTACAAAAACACAAAAACAAAAAGTGATTAGTGTGACCTCAAATCTCAGTCAAAAGATTAAAGAGTACCAATTCAAGGAGGATGAAAAATAAAATGTATAATGCTTTAGGTTTCATTCTGGGGTCATTCTTTTAACTAGTTACTTTCTCTTAACAGTGAGTAATCGTTTGAGCATTTGGAAAAGACAGATAAGGGTGCCTAAGGGTGCATGTTTGTGTGAGAGTGTTGATAGGAGAACAGGACTGAAAGAAAAGAGGAAGTGTGCAGCAGAAACAGTATAATAGCTAAATTGTACCAAGTGAGCATTTAATGGCAGCTATACACAAAGACCCCAATTTGCTTTGTGTCTTGAGGTTAGACTCCTTCATGACCTCTTTTGTTCTCTCTTTACATGGGTCACAGCAAACACAAGCCATTAGCAGCAAACGAAAACATGAAAGTGGGTCGTGTCAAGCACACCAGCAGGGTGACAAAAAGAGGACTAAAGATGAAGACAGAAATACTTTCTGTATTTATTTGTATAGAGGGTATGAGGGGATTAAAATGTCTAAAATTGCCTTCACCTTTGTTATATATTTTTGAGGTGTGTTCTTACATTATCCCAAATGTTTACATTAATTCTAAAACCTAGAGGAATCTGTGATTTTAATCACGGTAACAGTACATGTCATTTGGTCTCCTGTCAATGACGTCATATCATCTGTGTGTATGCGTCGAAGGTGTGATTGTCTGCCAGAAGCTCAAAATGGTCTTTTATGCAGTTTTAATAGAATCACTGATTTAAACTCCTTTATTCATTTACCAGTTTCTCCTCAACGTCTAGTTTATAAGTTATCAGAAAAACAATCGAAATAAAGGTTAGCAGCCGTCTCAGTTCCCAACGTCTCGTGTCCACCGTTTAGCGTCGATGAAACACCGACTTTAAACGTGTAACTGCTTTATTCAGGGTTTTTAACAGCTATAATCACAGCTTCTGTTTGATGTGGAGCGATGGAGGGCTCTGTGGATAAATCAGCTCCTGGTAAAAACCTCCTGAACGACTGACACCGGTGGAATCAAAACCAGTAGAAGCTTACGGCAATGGCGGTGAAGACAATAACTCCCATGATCCCACGCTATTTCACAACGACACTCACTCAACGCCGTCTTTTGTTATTGTTTTGACTGAGAGACCCCTCAGGGCAGAAGTTACATACTGTGCGTGTCAAAGAATCAGGATGTATTTCCTTCTCAGAGCAGTTTTTACTGTAATACTATTAAAGCCGGGATAAGAAATCTTTTTCAGAAACATTTTTTCGTGATATTTGATTAAATTCTCTTACCTGCCCCAATTGCAATGAATAAATTAAATGCTATGACAATAAGCCAAACAAAATCCATCCTCTGTGACAGTTGCAAGGCTGTAAAAAGTCCGGCATACCTGTGTCAATCTACCACCGGCTTGCCTGTGTGTACTCAGCCCCTGCTCATCCTAACACATGACAGTTGTTTTGGGGTCGAGGCAAGCACTAGAGCGTTACTTGAGTCAGACAAGCAGCAGTTGCAGTTAAAGAAGAAGAACGAGAAGAAGAAGTGGCACAGGAATGGTAGAGAAAGTACAACCAGTTCTACCTAAGGCTGTGACTTCAGCATCAGCTTTTAGGAAAGGAAGACGGTAGCAGAAAAAGCTACGACAAAAAGATTGGACAGTGGAAGAAACCGAACAAGAGTTAACATTGACATGTAAACAATGGCGGCATCTGAGAGAATTTATTAGTATTTCTCTTATGATGGTAATTATTTTTGTTGTCTTGTTTTGGGAAGGGGGAGGGGGTTGTTATACCAATGCAGGCTTATGCTTCCAGTGGTAGTCCAACAGTGTGCATTCATGTGTTTTGGGGGAGTAGCATTGGAGGGATGGCTGAAGGGAGGGGGGTGTAATTTTCTTTGGTTGGATAGTTTCATAATTTGGCGAACTCATTCCCTGCTCCAGCTTTAACATCAGAGTTGTGATTTTATGACTCATCCATAAAAGCTAGTCAACGTTGTGTTATGTTAGCATAAAGATGCCACATGCCACTATTTGGCCATTGAAGGAAAACCTGGGAAAGGTTGGGAAATTGAGCTGTATGACTGCTGTATTCATCCTTATAGCCTCCACATTAGCTTGCCAGGCAGCAGCAGGTTCTTTGTCGTCTCTGCAATCTAATATAGAGAAAGAAGAGTGGCTAGATATGAATTAAAGCCACACATGAAGACGCATACAACACTAGCTGCTGAGGTTCTATACAGGGCAGATGACCTGTTTATCTGGAGAGGGTCATGCAGTTTGATAGCGGCCTTTTTTCTCAAAAGGTTGAGATTCATAAAGAAAAGCATCTGTAATTAATTTCAGGTTCAGCGTCAAGGTTTTTGTGGGTATCTGCGCCTGGTATATTTTCATTATTTTCTTTTTAGACCATGCACACCTTACATGCTGTGATTCAAAGCACATCTTCCTATTAACTTCCACCTGCGGTACTTAAAAACATAAATATTCAAAGGTCATTTTTGATCTTGTGGAAAGTCAGTCAACAGTTTACACTGACCTCTTAATGTTAATTTAAAGTAAACAAATGAGCTCTTTGAATGTAGAGCATTACTGTACACATCATTAATAGTCTGAGCATATTTTTTTCAGCTCATTATTAATCAATCAGAGCTGCAGTACTCTGGCTTTCAATACATGCAAGGTATTTTTAACCTTCACCAGGTAGACACTGATGTTCTGCTGCTACACCTCATATCTGTTTTATCTACACATCAGATATACCCTTACCTGATGCCGGTCACACACACAATTGTTAAAACATAAAGGTTTTAGTAGGCCAGCTTAGTGATTCAGTTGGTTGCATCCGGTCGGCAGTTATTCCGCTTGCAGGCATCTCCTGTCAGTTCGGACAGCTGCACCAGTGAGGCTGCTCAGTGACTGGGAGCCCTGGAGAAGCTTCATTGAAATCCAGTACATCAAACGTGCCTGGAAGGCATTTACTCACCTTCTCCAAGAGCTGGTCCTTTTGCTGATAAGAAAGACACCGACTCTCACCTTGGAAAGGGAAGGAAAAAGCTGCATTTTTCAAGGGTTGTTTTTCCATGAAGTTTCACATGTTGTATTAAGTGTACAGTGGCAATTAAATAATGGTAAATATAGAAACATGCATTTTTTCCATTCTTACAATTTATTCTCCGTTTTTTTCCCATCCCTCCTCCCACCTTTGTCACACCTCCCTCCTTCTACATTAACATTGGCCTTCTCACTTGCCCCTCAAAAAGCATTGTGTCCGGTGTTAACAGAAAGACAAAGACAGGTAAACACTTTATCTTCATTTTGTTGTTTTAGATAAGCCACATATCAAAAGATACAAAGCGTACTCTTCGTACTACCATGTTGTTTTCTGCAGTGTGCTGCGGCTGAGCTCTTGTGTTTACAGGAAATCTGTTTCTAATTGGAAACCTTTTCCATACAGCCCTATAGGTAAGGTGAAGTTTAACACCTCACTGAGAGCACCAAGCTCTAATCAACTGTGTTTCAACTTGCGACAAGAGCGCTAGGCTTTCAATTTTAAAAGGTTTTCAGTCTCTCAGAACAACAGCAGAAACCTTAACAGCATATCCCGCATGCATTTGGTGCTTATTTCTTCTTATATTATATTTCAAGGGCCACTGTTTGGGAGACACTTTAGTCATAAGGGACATATTTTTTCCCACAGACATATATTTGAAGACATTTGGGATTTGTAGTTTCGAGCTGGGATGACTTTGAGATGTGGATCTCAGAGCTCAGCGTTTGTGGATCAAAGCACCAGGCCGAGAGCTAAACTACACATTTACCAACCACAACAACTCTTTAACATTAAGCACAAAGGACACCGTTTTATCTCCCGACATTACCATCCTGTACTGTGCCAGAAAACAATACATATCGACTCACTTAGAGGAGTGCTGTGATAGCTTGAAAAACTAGCGCGCATATTACTTTGAAAGTCTATTTCAAACTGAATTATAACTCTACCTTTGGCTGCATTCCTAGCTACACTCAGTAATGGAAGTTGGATACAGATAGAAAATAGAATATACAGAATGTAAGTACTGGTTTCATTCCAGCTCACATATTGGTGATAAAATCCAATGGTTTCTTTGGCCACAGATATTGGTAAACCCAGTGTTCCCCAGCACTCGGCTCAACCCCAAGTCATTAGCAGTCAAACTAATGCACAAGTTTATGTCTCCAGAGTTAAGGGGCACTCAACAAGAGCAAATAAATTTGAAAAGTCTTTGAATTCCTCTGTTCAATTCAGTATTTGAAAGTAAAGCGGTATTTATTCAGTTTCAGAAATGTATTAAGTTTAAGTGGCAAAGCCTATAAGGGTTAAGAAGGCAACTGCACCGGACACATTTAATAACCAGCTTTATATATTGTCTTTTGTTCAGTGACTTTAAAGGTCCCATATTGTATAAAGGCAAAATTCCATGTCTGTTCGATTATAAAGCAGGTCTAGTTTCTATATTAATCATACTCTCATCTCATAACTCTCATCTACAATAATATGTGATAATGGAAAACAAAAAGATTGTGTTATTCTGTAATTCGTAGAAGTGAGGCTTGAACTGTGCTGTCTCCTATTGTCTCTTTTTTGAGCCTTGTACAATAGGATATGATTAGCTAACTAGAAGCTCCTCAATTTTGACGCACATGTAATGTTTTTCCACTTCTTGTGTGACTTCCTTTGTACAACCTGACAGGAGCTAATTCATTTTAAAAGTACTGTATGATGAGTCACAGCAGAACTGGCCTGTACAGTATCTGAACTGGACTTAATGATGCTCCTCAACAGCATTCATTCCTGGACTATTGTCTAACCAGCTTCCTGTGACCCATTTTCATCACTGTTCAGATGGATTAATGACGGCCAAACAAAGAGGGTGAGTGTGTCTATAATGGCAAAGAAGATAAAGATAGAGGTGGTAGCAGCAAGCTTAATCTGTTTTTGCTTTTCTAAGCAATCTGTACTCTGAGTGTCTGCATGGTCGATTTCTTTGATATGATAAGATCTCTCTTTTTCCTGATTCTTTATCTTTTATTTCTTATCTGTCTCTGCTGTGGACAGCAGCTGCGACAATAAGGTGAACTGAATGGGGGGAAAAATGATTGAACAATTTACTCATAAGCTTTGTTTCCAGGTGTTCCTGTCTTTGTTTTTAGTGCATAGCATATGGAACAATGTTTAGGCTGATTTCTTTACTTTGATTTTACAGATGCATGTGTATTGAAGTGTTCCTGATAAAAAAATATCTGGTAGCACCTGTTTAAGGCAAAAGAAATGTGAGACTGCATATTACATCACATGTAATAACAAGGGTAAATGAGATATGTTGATACTGAACGTATCAGTAAAATGTTCACAGACAACATCTTTGTTTTCCTCCAGAAAATCCGATCTTGCAGTAAAATATCCATTTTATCCACATGCAGAGGATGTCAAAGAAATACAAGGAAATTTTGAATGCTGAAATGACTTAATCATTATTAATTAATTACATAATGTATTATAATAATCAATCATTTTATTAGCAGGCTTATTGTTCACTACCTATGCTACCTGCATGTAAGCATCTCATTGCTATGTGTAGCTGTATACAGTTCATTTACCAAAAAAACTACTACTGCTTCAAATCTACAATCAAAATGTTGTAGTTACTGTTTAAGTCCATTAGCGTGTGTCTAAGCAGCCAACCATGATCAAGTATGATATTAGAGAACATTTATTTTCTTAATAGGACTGAGAGAGAGGGAGAGGGGGCTAAGGTTAGCTAGCTGGCTAGCTAGTGGATTACATTAGCTACTACGTTAGCTATCGCGAGAATAAGATAACATTAAACCTGCTGTGGTGCGATGGGACAGTTACTTTAAGTTTACGCTGGTTCCCACATTACTAGCAAAAAGCATAAAAACTAACATAAGCTAGTTAGCACATTTTGAGCTGCTAAATAGTTGAAGCATAGACAGACCGGGTCCTTTTGCCAAATAGTGTCAAATTGCTAGCACACATCAATATCAATAAAAAGCGGAAATGAACAGTGTGTTTATAGTTTGTTAGGAAACATACCTGATGTGTACCTTAAAGTTACTTCTCACACTAACTGACTCCCTGTCTCCACAGTCCTCGCTGCTGGAAACCAGGAAGAAGGGAAGATGGCATTGCCTGGAAGCATCAATCTCCAGACCTGATATTTTCCTTTCAGGTCAGGAGACGGGTTGTGTGCATTTAAAAAAAAGGGACATTTTCTCTCTATAAGAGGCAAAATGGCAGGTTCTCTGCTATCTACCATCTATCTGTCTATGCACCTGCCAGCATGTTGACATAGGATTCGTTTTAGCAAATACAAATGTAAGGAAAAGTCTGATATAATATGTAGTTATGGAGAAATATAAGAAGAAATATTTTAGTAACCAGACAGTATAACCAGAGACCTAGGTTCTCAACTATTGCACAAACTGTAGGTCAGACAACAACAATGAGGCTTTTAAATACACCTATTATTATTTGTGTATTTATGTATTAACAAAAAGCTTCTTGCATGCAAATTTGATTTCAACAGTGTCTGACATTTGCATGCAGGGTTACGACGAGGAAAAAGGAAGGACTTCTGTGGATTCCGTACCTACTCCTACTTTACATCGGATGCTTCCAGCTCATCCATTAAATCCATTACAATCATAGAACATACAACCTGTCAGGTATTATGCCTAATAAAATGTTTTGCATGCTGTCTTATGGTATTTTGTAATGTATCCACTGAAAGAGTGTTGGCATGAGGAGTACATACACCACAAGATGAGACTCTGGAAAGAGGGAAAACCAATATGCATTTTTGTCTATCGTTTCTCCAGATAAATGAATCAAACATTTTCCACTGGCAGTGGCTTTAACAGAGCGCCCATGGTAGCGTGCTCAAAATAAATTTTTTGCATAATATTTATGAAATATATCAGACGAAACCTTGCAGCGTGTGGACATCTGAAGGCATCTCTACTCTTTACAGCTCATTGTTTGGCCTTGAGTTAGATTTTCCAAAGAAAATGAAAATGTCAATAAATTCCAGGAAAGCCTCTGCGGCAACACACAAACAATAGGGAATCCAGATTTTGAGCACTGAACTGGTTTTCATTTTTACCATGCAAGATAAAAAAGTAAAAAAATAAAAATAATAAAAAAAAGAACTATCATAATGATTTCTCACCTGTGGCCTTGGCATTGAGCCATCAGAGAAATAACATTGATTCTTCATTTCAGAAATGTTTATTAAATGGGAGCCTTGAAGAACACACTGGTCATTTTGATCTACTTGTTTTAATCTTTGTCAATTTTATTTGGAGCTGAGGAGGCAACATGAGACAATCAATTATAAAGTCATTATCAAACCAAGTCCATGTGTGAAGTCTGCTGAAGTGAAACTCTCCATCTGACACCACCACCACTACACAACCGGCAACACAGCAATAGGGCAATGAGGCAGTTGCTGTCTCATAAGTTAGGCATGAGAAATAATTGTTATTTACATAAGATTCTTTGCATTTAATAAGGCTTTTTTACATGATGATTTTTTTAGGGTGCTATTTGTAGGTTTTATTTTTGCTACATAGCTAACATTAGCATGAACAGCTGTTTAATGACCAGTTTAGAAGAGGCGTCACGTCTCTTTTTGATAGCGACTCACTGTAGCCTCCAGTCTGCCCTGATGACATAGTGCTGATAGAGGGCGTATTATAACCTCTTGTCTTGTAAACGCAACGATGGCTGAAGTGCCTGTCAAGTGACAATCGCCACCACCTGCTCGCAGCAAGAGACCACATTTGGTGGCAGAGAAAACTTATAAATAACCCCTTTAAAAGGTTTTATAAAGTGGTTGGCAGTGCTTCAAACAGGAGTATTGTTCCCACAATTCAATGTGAATAAATGTTTGGTAGATTTTCATTCAAGGTCAAGACTGAGCTTCACTGTCAAAATTTCAAACTAAATGAATTTCCTTTAATCACAAGACATCTACTTCATTGTTTGTCAAAAAAGCTCAATTAAATTTTCAAATTGAAATTAAAAGATGGGCACTTATTGCCGTGGTTTATTTTATTACAGGGTCAGCTAACCACAGCAGTTGAGCCTTTTCAGGCACTGAGTGAAACTATTCCCAGTCCAATTGTGTGCTACAATGAAAAACAGGCATAGTAATTGCACTGCTTGAAGGTCCTCATCAAAATTCAATATCAATGTATTTTCACTCCTGTCACTGTATTCCTCTAGAGCACCTGTCAAAAATTGCTTTGCAGCACCAGCAATGCAACTCAATATCAACTTAAATCTCCTCTGAATCCCTCTTAATCCATTGCTATTACCACTTTGCACCCCATTAAGTCCCCATGGATTGATTCATTTTTTTAAAAACCTGCATTTGCTGTTGTGAAATTATGCTCAAAACAGGGAAGTCAGCAAAAACAGGAGAAAGGAAATTAATATAAAAAACAGAAGATCCAAACACTGACAGGTGACAAATGCCACATCGCCTACATCCTTTGTAGAATAAACTTGTGTGTTGAAAATCTGCCTTGTCCTTTGTGCTTGAATAATAACGCCAGCAATTAGGAGCAAGTTTTAAATCGTAATGGAATTGGGGCATTGATGAGGATGAAGTGTGAGGATACTGAAAGCCACTTGCAGCCTTTTGACATGAGATTGATTCTTCAGCACATCGCTTTGATACTCACAGTTAAATATAGCTTGATAACCAACTTTGTCCCCTAGAAAAGCTATTTATGATCAGGCCTTCATCCAGGGACGGGCACAAATGGTTCATGATATGCCCCAGCAGTTGGCTGGTCCAGCTAGAAAGACATGAACTCTTGCCAGGCTCCCAACCGCGGATACTGCCAACTATGTTATATTGAGTGTCCAACAAAGCTGGAAGCACTGCCGCCGGGGAATTAAGGCTCTGAACACTTCTACTCCACCCACACAGGTGTTCTCACTTGTTTTGTCTGATTAGAGCTCCTGCCTGAGCCGTGTGGGGGTTTACAGACTGTGCTTCAATGTGAACATTCACCTGTACACTAATGTTCCACTATTATTCTAAATATTACAATATTTATAATATATATATATGTATAAGTTGAATCATATAAACAGCATATTCTTTACATTTTCGGAATTTGGTCTTTTTCTGAATTTTTCAATTAAGACACATGGAATATATTGGTCTTATTTGGGTTTTAGGAGCATTCTTTGGACTTGTATACTGTGTATTCAGAATTTGCATCTCAATTGGGGTTTTTACAACAGTTTTGCAATAACAGTTTGGAAGGCTGGGGTATGAGATGCATGCCCTAAAGAGAAACCCTCATTTCTGGATGGAAGGAGAAAAGTAGGCTACCTAAGACTTACGTACATCATGGGGGCGTTTTGCATTAATCAGAGTGTGCACAGCTGCAAGTAAACAGGACTATTAGTGGAATATTCGTTTTCATTTCATGTAAACAGTTTAGAAGGGATATTGTTGGCAAAAACCTAAATATGTGCATTTAAACGTAGTGACTGACATTTCCCTTATCCAATAATAAAGGTGGGAAACTTCCACCTTTCAACATTCTTAATATTGAAAAGAAGAATACCCCATGCAGGATATTCTTCTTTTCAAGACTGAAGACTCCAGCAAAGGAATATAAAGGGAGAAAGACACAAGGGATCTGATCATTACTGAGATTTCTTCATCCCTGTGTTTCAGGAGGAGACAATAGCAATCTTACAGGATTCATTGCATGTCACACTGTGTAAGATGGGTCTAATGAAATCTTGGTTATGATCTGTGTCAGACTGACCAGTATCAATTTTACAGCGTGTCAGATTGTGCGATGAATGTCTGGTAAATCAGTGTGTAAACAGAAAATACGTGCCAGGAGGGACACGTCCTCAACTTGCATCATCCATCTGCAAATTCAGCACAAAAAAAAAAAACACAGAACATGCTTTGTCACGGCACAGGCACTGTTCTCTTAAGAAATGGTGATATTTATGTATGTGTCCACAGGCACTCACAATGTTGCATCAGCAGGAGAATTCTGCACCAGCTCTTGTTGTATTCCAGTTGTTTGGACGTGGACTGTAGCAGTCGTCCCTTTTTATGAATTTTTGACTAAATCTGTGAATTTTGATTTAGGCCATAAAAATCCTCGGCAAGAAGTTGGCTGCTCAGAAGCAGGATGAAGCAACTTCTCTCAGAGGTCGAATTTAGAGAGAAAATGTGAGGCAAAAATTGCTTTATGAACTCTATGGTCAATGTAATGAAACGATTTGTACAGGCGGTGCCATTTAATGGTATTTCTTAGGAATGTGTATCTTCTCCGTTACAACTTCTGTGCTGCAGCAGTCACAATAGCAGCACTTCGAAAATGCCCACTTATATCCTGCTTTTTTTTTTTTTATCTTGTAAATAAAACTCCTTTGTTCTGAAAATCTTTCACAGGTAAACTGTTTTACCACTCCCTAGCTGCTACTTAAACCAGGCTTCAAAACCTTGTGCAGAAGCCTGGTTTATGTAGCTGATTATGTTTTTCTAATTTTCTGTGGTGACAATTGAAGCCACATGAGGGAAAAAAATGTTTGTGCAAGGCCTCATCTAAAAGAACATAAAGAAAGTAGCAATTACAAATACACAGATAGACAATAAACAATAAACAGACAAGGAATGAGTCCCACGTATGTTAAAGTCCTATGTGTGCACTATGGTTACATCCTGCTTTACTTTAGTAGATTTTTTTGTTCTCACTGGTGGAACATATTAAACCTAAGAAATCCCAACAACTCTAACATGGAGAGAGTTCACTGTGAGAAAATATTTCAGACGCAACCACAACAGCTGCCCCCATCAATTTGATTACAGCCCACCTGTTTCATTTCAGCTGATTGGCTATGATTCAGGACAAAAGCAGAGAGGAGAGGAGCAGTTGGCCTGCCGTTTGTTTGTCTGTGTGACTTGGTACTTGCCAAATCAACAACTTGAGCCAGCGAGATTAGGAGTGAAAACAGTTTGCAGACACCACAACTGACGCCATGTTACAGAAAGATACACAAAACAAAGTCATTAAAAACACATTTAAAGTTAAATAGAAACCCTCACTCACCAAGAATAACTAATAAATGCACATTGTTACCTGCCCTGCTGTAATTCTGTGTTTATTTGGTTGCTTTGGTTCCGACTCAAAACATGAGTTGTCATCTTAAATGTGTAATCCTTGGACTGAAATCTAAATGCAGAACATACTGCTGCCATATTGTCCACATCATCTCCTGCGCAAACCCACATACTGTTCTTGGAACGTCCTCGCTGCCATACGATCTACTCACTTCTTCTATTGTCAGGTTACAAGTTGTCAGGAACGACTTATTGTTGAGGTATAGGAACGCTTAAGAGCTCCATGCTGCATGATGTCCAACACTGTTGTTCTGTTAATGTGCACCACAGTGCTTCATATTAGTTTGAGAGGGTGTCATGTGATTGATTTCATTTTTGATTTATTTTATTTGCACACATTTAAAATTATTAATACGTTGTATATAGTTTTATTTTTGTGAAGTGGATGTGCAGGTGAGGTAAGAAACCAATCTAGGGCTTATGTTAAAACCTCACCCCAATGTAAAAATTCAGATCATAAAGTTGGACAATAAGAACATCACAAATATTTTCTTTTTTCTTATTGCAAGATTCAGTGTGATTTGACGTGGTGATTTGAAATCCAATCAATCCATTAACATTAATTTACAAGACACTGCTTCATAAATGCGAATGGTCATAGATCTGTGGCAGCAGGTGAAATCTTGTAGGATTATATCATGGTTTTTCAATTGCAAACATTTAACACCATCAAACATCTCACACGTTCATCTTGTACAGTAACCTTTATCTGTGGCTTGTTCTGTGCAAAAGGAAGTGATAAAGACTGTGGACATAAAGAAGGTTCGGTCTTCACATGCTTCAGCAGATCGCAGTAAGAACTCTTGAAAGAGTCCGTCTGTGAGACAAATAACACTTGGTATCACCCTTTATTTAACCCGGGTACTGTGGTATGTAATGGAAGTACGCCTGTCTCTCCAAGAACAGCCTCCTAAGTGTTCCTCACCGACACATGCATCTGACAAAGGAAGAGGAATAGGCAAAGTAAGTGTGAAAGTACACTGGATGGACTATAACTGTGTCTACATATAACTCACCAGTATATACAACCCAGAGTGCAAGCTTTACTGGTCACTGCAGCATTTGGCTAACACACAAAATCAAGTGTGATAACAGGTGTAATTAAATTTATTTGTGCCCATTAATTTATTTGTGTCAGCTCACAGACCCTGTTATTATGCATGCTGACTAACTGGCATGGCTTACTGGGATACTTAATGGAGCAGAGCCATCATTAGTGTTATTAGTTCCACCTGTGCTTTTTCTGCTATGACAAGTAGAAATTGTCTGCCATGAGAAACACTCTCAACCCTCTTTGTTTCAGGCGCTGACCAGAATATTAAGTCTGGTTGAGTCAAATTCCATTTACGAGCACAACTTCAGGTTTTGAAGTTTTCAACAGGTCCACCTAGAATACCCATGCTCCCTCTTTGCAGCTGCTTGTCAACTGTTATTTGACAAAAAGTGCAGCAGAAAACTGGACAGGAGAATGTGTCATTGTTTCCCTGCTGCACGTCTGAGTTGCCAAAAATCTATTTTTTATTTCATTTGAGAAAAAATTCAGTTTTCAGCACAACGACTCCACTAACAGTCAATGTAGCATATGTGAAATCTAAAGGTATACTCGATGCACATGCTTCCTCGATGATCTACCCGTCTACCCATTTTCCAAATCACTACCCTGGTGTCCATGAACACTGGGTGTGATGTATATCGCAAGGCTGCTACCTCAACCATCTCATTTGAAATAACAGAACCAGAGCAATTAACTTAGTACCTCAATATAAAAGACATTTATAAAGGTACTTCCTTTGATAAGTTTAATTTTTCATCTGTTACTGTGTCCCTGAGGAGAGCGTCCGCTGATCAAAGGACATATCTCTTGTTTGTAAAATGTCCACTATAAGGCTGCTGCGTTTCTCTCTATAATATTGTAAGGTCTTGACCTTACTCTGTAAGGTGCCTTGAGATAATCTATGTTATGATTCGGTGCTATATAAATAAAGCTGATTGAATTGGCTCCAGTGCAGTACGATTACAAAGAACTCTGATGTTTATGAGAATGATTTATGAGAGAAATGAGACCATGATATCAAACTTTAAGGTGGGTCTTCTGAAAGTTTTATGCCCACCATTACTAGACTGCCAGGGATTTAATTGGTTTATGATCCAAAAACTCCAGTCGTCATCATCGTCATCATCATCACAGGATGCTAGGCTGAAAAACAATACCACTTTCTGTGTTCAGAGGATCTAAGCACAAATTTGGACCTTTTTTTTTTTTGGTTAATCAGGAAGATCAGAAACGTCTCTGATGTGTTGAGAAAATCTCAGTGATATAATACCAGATACAAGCTTGAGGTCTCCTGAATCTGAATTCATGCAAGTTCAATCTTGGCTCCCTTTGACTCACCTCAGTAATTGGTTTCACTGTGATCTACAGTGGCTGTTAAGCTATTCATAAAGGAGAGCCGACATCGCCGCAGGGAGACCTGACTGAGCTGCAAAACCACAGTGTACAGCCCAGCAGTGTGATGCGCTCACTTAGAAATAATAAAGAGAGGGAACACTGGCGCTTTAATTGCTCTACATGATTAAACTGAGAAAATATTAGTCAATGGACACAGAGCTAACCATCATCAGAGAGTTATTCCCAAATAACCTGCATAAGCCAGCCAGTTGCACACTGTACCATTAGCAGCTCAGTTAGGGAGAAAATGCATCAGCCTTATTCATAGAATCACTAAAATAATAGTCCTCATAAAAAATACACTAAACAGCCCCCTCACTCATTCCTTTTCACTAAGAACAGGCCGAGTATGCTGAAAATAATGCAGGCATCAGCTGATTTTTTTTTTCTCCTTTTTTTTTTTAATGTGACTCCAGACCATGATGTGGTATGGAGCACAAACAAAACATATAAATAACAAAACAAAGGAAGGGCATTCTTGAAAAAGACACCTAGTATACTGTACAAAGATCACTGATTTTAAAGGAGCTACTTGTAAGTTTTACCATCACTACATAGCTAATGTTAGCATTAACAGCTGTTTACCTATCAGTCTAGAAGAAGTGCTGCAAGTTCAGCATCAAACTTCATTCCTTTACTAAACAAGAGCCGTCTCCAACAGTGGAAAGCAACACCAATGTTAACTCTCGTCTCTATCGCGTCTTTTCTTCTACCGAAAGTTAGTGTGCTAACCAGTTAGCCTGGGCCCGTCTCGTCACTTCTTGATAGTGACTCACTGTAGCTTCCAATCTGCCCTGAAGACTTGGCGCTTGTCAAACGACAACCGCCACCGCCCACTCCCGGCAAGAAACCACGCTCAGTGGCAGAGAAAGCTTACCCATAGCACCTTTAAACATAGATAGGGGGTTTAAATAAAACTTTGGCAAATACATTTCTATATTTCATTATGTTTACATTCTTACATTCAAACTAAAATATGATACTTGTCTCCCTAACAATTATTATTGAAAAGGTTGCAGATCCTCTGGTTTCTATTAAACCCTTCCAGTGACCTTAAAATTACAGAGCACTTGTCTGTACTTTTTGGTTCTTTCAAAGCAGATACCTCATCTGATCTCAGCCTCTGTTCTATTTGTTTATTTCAACCTGCAAAGGTGAAGGCTGTGGTGCTCATCACTTTTAGATCCATTCAGGCTTCTGTTTTTATTATGTCTATTTAAAAAGACATTATCAAAACGATCTTTGAAATATCCAGTTAATCGTTAACAGTGGCAGTTGACTGACATTTTCATTAGTGGTGGGCATTCATTTTTTAAATTTACTACATTTTTTTTTTTTTAATCTGCAGTATATCACTGCAAAACTGGTAACCTAACTAAAGCAATAGACCTTAATCCAATCAGTGCTTTATGGAAGAAGGGTGTGCTCTGCAGCGGCTCATTATCCACAGCTGTGGGTAAATACACAAGCTCAATTGTGGACTTGTGTTCTCTGAGCTAGAATTATATTTGATATGAAGACAGTGTAAAGTACGCCATGAGTGATTTTTAAGGGTGCTTGGTGTTGTTTACTCAATTTCCATTTGAAATTGTTTGAAATGCGCTGATTGAATGCAAATGTGTTTTTGTTTTGTTTTTTTTGTGCATTCATCAGTAATCATGGTGCAGTTTTTACATGCAGAAACTCCTGATTATCTGTCTCTTCAACAGAGCACATGAGACAATATATGAAACATGCCAAACATTGGCTGGCTTCAGCTTCTGACATGTGTGGGTTTGATGCTTTTGTTGACAATTTAAAGATGTCACCTTGGACTCGAAGATTTTTTCAAAATTACACTTTTTACGTTTGTTGATTGAACAAACAACTATAAATAAATAAAAACCTTTGTTTTTTAGGAGCTAAGAGCCCAACCATCATAATGAGGACAGATAACAAAATGTACCTGCAAGAAGCAAAAGCACCTTTGTTTTTTAGGAGCTAAGAGCCCAACACACTGTTGTTACGCTTGTAAAACATAGGAAAAATAGAACTGGAGCATAAAGATACACTTCAGGCCGCATTTCTGAGTGAAAAGTGAGCCGGTAGGCAGCCTGTGTAGACAGCTGGATTGATTTAAAATAGGAGTGTGTCACAGATGACTGAAAAATGAGGCTGAAACTGTGTCTGTGTAGACACTGCATTAGGATGCGAACTAGCACCACCCACCCTTATAATTTCTGTGCAGTACAAGAATGTAGCACTTCCCTGTGTGATTAAAAAAAAACGTTGCCAGTGTATAAGCAGCAATTAATTTCCCTCATATTGTCAGCAAAGCAAATTAGTTGTGTAAACATGATTTCTAGGGGACAGCTACAGAAACAACAGAGGAGGTCTTGGGCTCGACAAACAAAGACAAGGTAAGAGATGTCCTGGATTTACTTTACTATCTAACACCACCATCTGATACCTGAAATCTCTCCAGCAACACAAATTACTGCCTCTAACTTTCAAGTTATGTAATGGCAATTTTCATTTTCATTTGGGAGGCTTTTGCTCAGACTTACACTCTTGCACAGAACATATCAATTTATGCATTTTAGTGATATGAATTCATAATGAGCTACATCTCAGTTATCATTGACAACTCTGCCTGTATTTCTTGGACAATTAGCATCCTGGAAATCATTGCTACCTTCAGGCAATAATTTCATCATAGGATGAAAGTGATCTTTTGCAGTCACTTTTTTTATTTTTTCTTTCTCCAACTAGAGTCATGAAAGAATGAAATACAATCTAGCACAAACTCGTAAGAACCTTTTTACTCTGTTTGTATTATCACTTTTTCTTTTTGCCCATACACTGAATTTCTCCATCTCTCCCTTTTGGTTAAGCCTCTAAATTCGCAGAGCTCATGGGTTGTCACTTCATTCCGTTCAAGATAGGGACTTGGACAAAACACAATGAATGAACAGTCAAAAGTTGCAGTGCAGTAATGAGAAGGGGATGTCAGAAGAGAGAGAGGCTAGTCCTGATGTGCTGTCACAGAGGATATTCTCAAGGCCTGATCAGCCTCTTCTCTGCAGGCTAGATGCTCATACAGACACACAAAGGCACTCGCTGTCTCTCTCTCACACACACACACACACACACTCACACATACACACACACACACACACACACACATTCAAGCCAAATAACATCCATGAGGCACATTGGGCTGTGTGCAAAACAAGGGCATGCATACCATCTCTGAACAAGCAGCGATTGACTTGAGCTGTGAGGAATCCTGAGGGCCTGGCATGTCACCGCAGTCCATCATTCTTCACTCGCTGCCGATGCTGCTGACAAGGTCACAGTCTTCAAAGCATCTTCTTAGCTCGCGCCGGATACACTTCCTTGAAAGGAGCTGTCTCGTCCCATTAACCCTTTGTAACAGTATGTGATTGACAACCAGAAACATCGCCAAGCTGCCATTTCATCCAATAATAACGTCAAAATCCAACTTAAAGCACTGAAGTGACATCTCCAAAGAAGAACCCTGGGATTTTGTGTGGAAACTGAAGTTGGGGAAAATAGCTGTGGTGCCAAATTATGTGTAGTGCTGCTGTTGGCGGAGTTGCAGTTAGCTAAAAAGTTTTCACTTTTCTAAATTAAAAAATCTCAGTACAGCGTTGGGATACTTTCACCACCCAATATTTATGTGGTTCAAATACACTCTAGTGCATTTCTCTAAAGTTTTGTTTATTTCAGGCCACGTTCACACTAATCGATTTTAATTTTAAAACAGCGTTTTAGAACAAAAACGATTTCCGTCCAGAAGACTGTTTCCTCTCTGTATCACATGACCAGACACATACACTAGGCATTCATATGCCGGTGTGAACAGGAAGCAGATTATCAACTCTGCTGTTGGTTAGTTGTAGAAAATGGTAGGAACGAGGAACAGCAAAGGCAGCAGTAGCATTAAAATGCAGAATTCAACAACACAACAGCTGCTAGCAAAGACAACAAGGTCAGAATGCTTGTAATTCATTAACCACGTTGCGTTCACCGCTGGTAGACATGAGCGATCAGACCCAATCAATGTGGTGAATGTGGAAGTTTGCGTCATCCTTTCCAAAGGTCTCTGTTTCTGCCTGTCGACACTAAAACGCAACCCCTGAGTTTACAAACTAAAACAGGGCAAGCAGTGTTTCCAAAAGTCCATGTATCAGGGGTTTGAAAAATCTCCGGAGCAGTGTGGACGCCAGGTGTAAATATAGCATAAGTGATGTGTTTTAAATCTAAAACATATTAGTGTGGATGTAGCCTCAGGCTGGTGTCAAAGTTGTGAATCGAACTCTGGTAGATGTGTGCTTTTTCAAATCTATACCATGGTTAAATCCCTCTGCTGGTCATGGGAACTGTCAAGGATCCCTATAAGTGATCTATACTGTATAATTGCGCACGCTCATTAGGTAACCATGGTAACGTGTGCACCACATAACTGCTGGAATCTTCCCTGCTACATTAACAAGTGAAAATGAGTTTGGAGCTGCTTCTGCCTTTTCACCATTATGACACGAGGTCCAGTTTCAGGCTTGAATAATAAAACTCATTATCAATTTGAGATGAATAAAATCAAAGCTGAATGAACCCAAAGTTAGTGTGAACACAAAACCAACCAGAAAAACCAACTCAACTGAACCATAATTGTGCACTATAAGCTACCACCACAATGTCATGGTAAATAATTGCAAACACAGGCGAAGTGATTAGTTACTCTAAAATGGAATCTGGTTAAAACTCTCAAACTTTCTGGTAAAAAAAAAAAGTTACATTCAACTTTTTTATATATTCATTTATTCCTATCTGATGAATCTGACAACGGTGGTACTTACTATTCAACAAATGCGCTGCATCTCAATTCTCCATACACAAATATCTTGACAGTATATTTTCTAAATCCCTTTTAATATCGTCGGGTTTTTTTCTGCCTGGTTGGATCCAGCAATAAAATCGGACTTGTAGCTGTTTCTCTGAGTTCACAAGTCCTGGTGGATTCACACATTGTTAATGTGACCGAATGTATTAGTGCCCACTTGAAGCTACAGTAGTTAAGAGGTGGTTTCTCCTTTGTCATTAAGTCCAGTCCACATGTGGAATAACTTCACAGCCGTCCAGTTTTATTCCCGTCCATCCATCCTGTCGTTTCAGGATTATGGGGAGCTGGAGCCTGTCCCAGCACACATTTACGTATGGACAGCTGATCTTATCTCTAAACCTCTTATTACAATCATGTCACCTAGGACGTGATGATTTAATGAGTAAAAATCTTCATGTGTGCAAAGTACATACTGTGCTATAAAGTAGCAGCTGCCAGATTCTCCTTTCAAAGCAGCTGACCACAAAACTATTCCACAGAAAAAAAAGAGGGGGGGGAAAATATATATCCTGTTCCTTATCACTGAAAGCCAGAAATGAAGAGAAGACTTATTCTCAAGTGAAGATCACTATCAACAGGTTTGCCCAGTAGGAATTGAGTGGCCAGCTGCTTTTTCAAGGCTCTCTGTATTCCTGCAGTGGAGATGCCCTGAAGCCTCCGGTGACCCCTGAGTCCATATCTGACAGTTCAGCTTTCAGAGATGCCCGGGATGGTAGTCATGATGAAGAGTGGGAGGGAGAGAGGGCATCTGTGAGGAGATGGCACCATATTTAATTATTTCCTTTCACAGGGAGTGGAAACAACTCCCACACATTCCCTTTCAGGAACTTATGGCCACACCTCAATTACAATAGCAAGAAATTTGTTGCTGCATTCATGTGCTTCTTGGATGGTCCCATTTCCAGAGTTAATTGAATTTGCACCATTCTCACCATCAACCAAACATTTACTATTATCCTCCATGTTTCTGCGTAAATGACATCAACAACTCAGCAAAAAATTGATGCTTCCGAGTCTTTCCGAGTTACTGTTCCATTTTATTCACACACAACATGAATGTAGGGTGCGATGTATTTTCAACTGTATGTATAGAAAATAGAGCTGAGTCATCTCTCTGTTAGTAGGCAAACATCCAGTCATGGCAGAGAGAAAAAAAAAAAGCTTAAAAAAAAGGAGATTAAAGTGTTAGTATTTATCCTTTGTCCTCATATGATCTCCTGCACCAGATCCAGATTTCAAACAGTAAATGAAACCACACACTTGCATCATGTGAGGACTGTGAGCCCCTCAGTGACATCAACATGACAACAGTGTACATGTCTTCACTCAAAGGTGCAAATATTGCTAATAATAAATGTACTGCCTCCCTTAAGTGCCATCATTTCTTACTAGATTCACTGATTTTCACTTTAGTGCCGTACAACTTCAATCACTGACTAACTAAAATTTACTCAACAGAGCCATTTAAGTTTTGCTATTGCTACATAGCCTACAATCTGAAGACACAGCACTGCTCAGAGGGCGTATTATAACCCCCAGCAAATTGTTTCAGTTTATTGTTTTTAGCCCACAACTTTACTGTCTGGTTAAGCTTCAACGCTCTCAACAGGCCCGTGTCCAGCAGCTAAGGAAGCTAAATCGGTCTGTGACCTGACCAGCACCAAACAGCAGACAGACAACATTGGCAACTAGCTGGTGAGTCGAGGCCAAACTAAAAGGTGGCCAGAAACACAACCACAAATGAATATTAATGTTGCCTGATATGTAAATAGGCAACCTTTTGCTAACGCATATCCCATATCCAAGTCATAAGGCACTAATATGTCAGTCAACTTCTGCTGCTGCCCCTGAGAGGCCAGAAAATCTATCAGTGCTGTTCTACAAAACGTATTAGATTATCACTAATGAAATAAAGAATTCCATCTATCCCATGACAACATAACATGCTTTGTCTTTTTGCTGAGCTCTCAATGGGTCCTTGTGCAAACCACAGCTGGGAATGGAGCAGCTGTGGTTCGAGGTCGGGTGGGTTTGCTGCCTTACTCCTCCGAGACTCTCGTAACATGGGTCTTTTAAATATGGCTGTATCCAAAAGTAGGTGTCTTTTAGGGTAGAAGAAGATTTGTTTATTTCACTGAGGACTCTGAGCTACACCTAATACAGTATGTGTGCTCACATTTTTGTACTGATCAATATTAATGTTGAGGCAGGGCATGATGGGCAGTGATTGGCACACATACCATCTGATACAGAGAGCCAGTTAGAAAAATTCCACTTTTACTCTAATCCATTTCGTTCCAATCCGCTTTCACTTCGTCTGTGGGCAGGACACTGAAAAAAAACGCACTCAAATGTTGTTTGTTGCTATTTATATCATGATCATTTTACCAGGATGCTGCTGCAGCTGCTGAGAGGAAGATCAATGTGGGGGTGAATGATGAGCTGGGAGGTATTATAGAGGAAAGAAAAGGGAAAGAAAAAAGAAAGAACAGGGACGGGAATGGAGGAAAACGAACCACCAGCCAGAAGAAGGTCAACCAAAAGACAGTAAGACAAAGTGACCCTAAAAAGCAGGGCATCTAACCACACCCATCAGTGTGCTTGGATGGATCAAAGCTGACTAAAAATTCTTCTAACAAATTTTCTAAATAAACAGTGTATCCTGTGTCATCCTGTGCTGCTGTCTGAAGGGTGGTGGAAAAACAAATGTGTAACGCTGCTTTGGTTGCAGATACAGTATTATGTATTGATCTTGTCTGTTGCTGAATAGCACAGAGTTATCACTCTCTGGGTGAGATGCTGTCTTGAAAGTTAGTGTATTTTCCTGCATATTAAAGGTGACAGAAGTTCTTCAAAAAACTGCTCCTGTAGATATGAACAAAAATATGCTCCATCTCCATTTTTTTTTTCAGTTTTCAGCACGTTTGTGCTTGACCTGCATGACTTATTGCTTTTGAGGCATTTCAGCAGCAATGCAACAGAAAGCAACATGCTGTCACTGCCATTATTATTTGTTATTTACAGATAAACAGTGCATAAGAGATGCTAAATGCAAATATCCAAACATCAACACAGTAATTGTGGGAGACATAATGAAGTACCAGAGTTTTGTTGCTTCAGCATAAATTTGCCAGTTTCATAAAGTTGCAGACCAGAGTGACATTTTTTTTGTAAGTGGTTGCCACTTTAAAATCATCCACTTGTAAATGTTTGATGTAAAGTAGCCCTGAAGGGACAGTGCAGTGTGCACAAAGGAGCAGGAGCTGAGAGCAGATGGAAAAATTATCTCCACACAGTGTGTGTGTGTGTGTGTGTGTGTGTGTGTGCGTGGGGGTGTTTTTTAAAAAAAGCTTCAGGAGTGCAGTGGAGAGATTCCAAAGTTGCTTAGAAAAAGCTGAGACAGGATTTTTTTACCCATCAAAGCAAACAGACATGCTGAGGATCGAGTGTAACTCTGCCAGGAGGAAGAAGAAGAAGAAAAAAAAAAAACAAAACAAACCAGCCGACTAGATGTTCTTCATTAAGTTAACTATGCTAATTAACACCCTTCATTTATATATATTTTTTTTATCAGTTCAACCACCAGACATCCAGATAAGACTGCGTTCACCCAAGGCAAATAAACATGACTGACAGATGTTGAATATCAGCCCCGAGCACATTTAGACTGAAACGTGTAGTACATGTTCCAGTAGTGTATAATGCCTGCACATAGAAAATGCCAAGCAAGGACTCAGAGGATTTACACTCTAGAAAACCAGCAATCCACATGTGAGAGTTTAAAAAAGAAAGGTTAAAAGGTTATGAGTGTTTATCACACTCCAGCAAGCTGAAAAACTACAGTTCTCCATCTGTTAACCACCGAAAAACATTAGTAAGTGTACGGCCATGACTCCTGAATGTTGGAGAAAAACAGTGTTTCACTGTTGTCAACAAACAGCTTTAACAAACCTGAAACAACAATACTGAGTGAGCAGAAGTTACAGAAGCACTTTATCCTTAAATTAAACTTGTAAACAAACTATGCAGCATTGTGTTACAGTGAGTGTTTGTGTATTTGCGCATGCACAATAAAGGATTTTCCCACACATACTCTTCCTTAAGAACACACACACTCACCAGCAAAAACTCCCTCGTGTAGCCTTTTAGCATTGAGTCAGCAAATAGTTGAGTAATGGCCGCCCAGACAGCAGCACTCAGTTTACTTAAAATAAACTTCACAGATTTCCAAATTTCTGTGGTGTTTGTTTTCACCTTCACTTGAGAGTGCAGGTAACCATAGAAATGACACCCGCAGGTAGACACAAAAAATGGTTTCTAAGGTGCCACTCAAACGCAGACCCCTGGGTTCAGTAAGTCAGTTCAATGAAGAGCAGTTACATTTCTTAGAGCATGTCACACATGATCTTATCTGCCCCCGCTGTGTGGTATGTAGTCAATGCTTAGTACTGACGTATTATCATTTTTTATAATTAATGTAAAATTCACGCTTAAGAAAAGCAAGATTAATACTTTGTCTCTGGAAATTTTGATGCTGCTCTTGCACCGCAGTGATGTGTAAAATCCAGGCTTTGTGTTTTGGATCAGCATCACCGCTCCATCCACAGGAAACCACTGGCTCAAGCAGCACTAAGCAGCTCTGCCACTGGACCAATAATGGTGACAAACCAGAAATAAACAAGTCTAGCAGCTCCACTAGTGCTTTACTTATAGGCACAGCACTAATGTCATGCTAACAATGCTCATGGTGAGAAGGTAACATTTCCAACTGAGTATTAGCAATAAACACAAGGTACATGGCATTATTATGGCATTATTTTACAGGTGATTAATTGGAAAAACTGATTGGTTTAAATATAAAAAATGTACTTGTTATAGAACCCATGCAATGACATAATGGAGTTTCTGCGGAGGTGTGTTCGAGGTAAATCACTTAATTTCACGTTGATGTATAAGACTGATTTTAAATCTAGTCCTCCTCCTGCAGCTGTAATAGTTAAACTGCTTGGGGACGTTTGCTGTTTCTGATTTGGTCCAGCAATGTTGCCATAGCAGCAAATGGAAATAATAGCACCATACAATGGCAAGAGGAAATATATAGAAGGAAAATGTTATTTGCAAGGCAAACACATCTGGATGAGCACTCACCGCATAATCAGATGAAAAGTGTTTTGATAGTCAAAATGAGAAGCAGTTGAGGGCAGTCACATAGAGTAAGTACCAGCCTCATCCTACAGCGCGATGTATCATCAAACAGCACAAACTGACCTGGAGGCCAATATAAGACGGATAGGGTTTATGAAAACACAGTAGGCTAATTATTTGCATAAATTGTAAAAGTTGCTTTGATAGTAACATTCTCTGACTTTTTTTTTTTATAGCTAAGAGGTAATCTAAAATGTGCCAGGGCCATATATGTGTGGGTTCTCCCCAGATGCTTCACATCTCTTCAGCAGTCCAAACAACTGCTCAGGTGAAATGAAGAGTCTATACCTCTATGTGTAAGTGACCAGAGTCCAGAATATAATTTCTCCTTCAGAAAAGACTCACCTTGGGTCCTGATCAGACAGTGAGAAATGTCTTTTTTCAGTTATATTCAATAGGCATTGACTGTTTCATGCGTTGCTTATGCGCAATGAGCGCCGTATGTTTTTGCAGGACAACTCTGCCTCAAGTTTTAGGTCTTTCAAGTGCAATGTGCCCCAGCGGATCAGAGATGAGAAACGGAGTGAAATATGGACAGCCTTGAAAATGAGCTCAACCTATGCTGTAAATATAATGGTAGCTAGTTCGACCTCTCCGTTAGTGCGTTGATATCAGGCTTGATGTCAGGATTCTCATAACCTAGGATCAAGTCAAATTTTTCAGCCTCATCTATGGATCAATGCTGAAACAACATTTTAGATTTTAGAACATGAGAAAAACAAATGGCCGCTTACATCACTGATGGTTGAATGTATTTATTACCTCAGCCGGAGAGGTTATGTGTATGTGGTTGTTGGTTTGTGTTTTTTTGTGCTGAACCGATTTGCACCAAACTTGGTGGAGGGATGGGGCGTGGGAAGTAACCCATAACATGTTGCTGCTGATCCGGTTAAAGGAGCAGATCCATGATCTTTTTTTTTTTCATCACTTTCGTCAAGCGTTTGGATCTTGATTTAAAAAATGCAGATTATAATCTGGATCTCACAGAACTATATACTATTGTTTGGCCTTGTATGGTCTCTACTGACTGTCATTTTAGTTGATTATTTATTTTTATCTATTTGTGCAATTTTCCACCTATTTTCTCCAGGTTTGGGTTAAGATAAGTAGACATAAAGCAATATATCACCTGCATATGCATAGAAATGACTGGAGACTGAGGAGTAGTGTGCTCCGCCATGCCTTCAATTTGCTTTCTGAAATATCTATCAATTTACCAACACTTTACAACAGCCCTGAACTTGATTTTTCAAATATAACCTAAATAATCGTTCAGGCTTTCACCGCTTGGATAGCATTCCATTGTGTTCTGGCCTATTTTCAACCTTGTCTATATGCAATTAAAAACATTTTCTTCAATCTTTGTCTAGTAGCTGATGTACAAACAACCTTTTATTTCACCATCCGACTGCTTTATGGGGCAGGCATTCAAACACAGCCTCCTTTCATCACTGACTAAACTAAACACACAAGGATTATTCATATAAAGAGAAGCCCAAGGATCTCTTTTCAGCATTAAAGTGACACTGAATGAGGAGGAAAAGAAAACACAGATCCTATAGGCTGCATCTTGTGGATGGGTGCTCCCTACACATGTAAATGATATACTTGGAGTAGCCACCCCTGCACATCCTCACATTCATGCTGCTGCTGCTGCTGCTGATCTGAATGGTTTCCCCAGAGGAAGGAGGGGTTAAGAGCATCAAATGGGCTGGGCAAAGGGGGGAGCGCTGGAAGCTTTACAGAAAGAGGTTGTTGGGTGAAAGGGGAGCTTGCTCTGGGCAAGGATTGGGTAAAAAGCCGTCTGCGTCTTGGATTCATGTCTGTGTACAGTCCCTCCCTCCTCTTAACCCCTCCTCGACCTCGTTCCTTTTCATCCCGGTCCCAGCTATTCAATGAAAGGATTTTTTTTTTTTTTTTTTTTTTATTTGGAGGAGGAGGAGGGGGCTGTCACATATTTGTGTGAAACAGAGAGGACCAAAGAGCTGGTGGCAGCTATCGGACACCTGAATCAGCCCCCCCCCCAACCCCGGCTATAGCTGATACAAATCACTTTCCTTTCCATCCCTGTGCACTCTGCCCACACTTGGATCAGGACTGTGCCTTTTTGTGTTTTAGATTTTTGAAAGAGTTAGTCATGTTGTTTTACTATATTCGTGGGGTCCGAGAACCAGTAGTCCACTATACTCGCGGGGTCTGACAGCTTTGTAGGGACCCCTCACGTTTAAATGGCAGTTTGAGGGTTAGGACTTGGTTTTAGGGTTCAGGTTAGAATTAAAGGTTTAGGTTAGCGCAAGGGGTTAGGTAGGTGTGTGTGAGTCTGTCTGTGTGTGTGTGTGTGTGTGTGTGTGTGTGAAGAGTACAAGTAAAATAATTTTGCTGTTCAAAAAGCAAAGTTGACTGAGTTCTCTGATCTGTGCCTTTGTTCCTCCATACTAAGCTCGATGCTGCAAGCAGACAGTAAAGTTCACAAGCCGACAATGGCAGAGCGTCTAATGTAGATTAGTTAGATTTCTTTTACCTGAGACTTCAGCAGTAAGAATTCAGAGAGTGGTTTTCTAAGTTAAAAAATTGCCTTTTTGAAGAATATGACAAGAAAAAAAATCAAGAATCTGTGGAAAATGAAACACAATCATACATTTTACATACCCTTTTTTTAAGAGCAAATAACTGAGCCACTTTCCTGGTGTTAGGCCTCATTCTCCTTTTCTCTGTCCCAGAGCTTCCTGTTTTTGTGTCTGAGACATAGAAGATGTCAAAATGAATGTCTGCGTGAATGTCCTTTGCTTATCTAGCTTTATGGATGAAAGCATTGAACACTGAGGATCCTACACAAATCAGAATAACTATATAGTTATGCTGTTCACGTCCAACACTTAGAGTATATTAAATGTTATGTAGATAAGTTGTCTCACTGTGTTCACAGCTGTGAACTTGTGAAGGAATGTCTCATGGCATATCTGGGTCAGCACAAAACAATCTTTACTAACACTCGCAGCAATGGATTTCAGTTTAAGTAAAAAAACACCTAAAGCAGTAAGAGTTGTATGATTTCCTTTAAACCTTTTTTTTTCTTTCAACTCTCCGTCAACTAAGGTCACTATCATTTAGTCGAGGCTAGACATTATTATACAGTTTGTGAATAACTCGTACGGTAAAAATGTGTATACAAGATAATCTCAAACACTTTATTAATGTTTCTTTTCAACCAACTGAAAGACATTCAGCAAACTTTATTTGCACTAACTGAACATGTGACAAAACATAGGACTTTGACACAGGAGACCACTGTTCACTTTCCACTTCAAACCAATAGTCATGTTGTTTCTTTCAAATATGATTGTTCCACAACCTCAACTGCTTCTTTATTATAGTAACCATGACCACGCAGGCCCTGTTACCTTAACAAAATACTTTAATTTAACCCAAGCTATTTCCCCTATTTCCAACCAAGATGTTTTTGTGCCTAAACCTAACCAAACCATTCCATAAAATAAACTGTGCTAATTGTTGTAATCATTAAAGTGATATTTCAGAAGACGCTTCGATGGGTCAGATAGGAACACACTAATATGGCCTTAGTTTCTAACGTTTCAACACAGTTTTTCCCCTGGTCATCTACAACCCACTTGCACTGTCTCTATGCCCCTCAGGGGGGGCCCACCCCACAGTTTGAGAACCACTGATGTAAATCAATTTAATTGAAAGGCCAAATAGAAAATATCAGTCATCAATCAGTCAAACATAGACTTAAATCGTACGGATGCACTGTAGAACTGTTGAGCTATTTGTAATATAATTTCACAACTCTAATTCTTTGTCTTCTGATCCAGTCACTGACCATTTTAAGATCATTTCAAAGAAGCTGGAATCGGGCCCGTTTACATCACACGTATGAGCTAGAGAAAAGAGAGAAAAATAAACAAAAGCAGCTGACAACAGTTAGCAAATGGCTAGCCGTAAGTGAGAGAATTAAGCTTAGCATTCAGCTAAAGCACAGACGTCGTGCTTGTACTGCCTGTTTGGTATTAGGTCTTTGCAGAATCCTTCACACAGCTGTGCTGCCAGTAACATCCAGTCATATGCAGTGCAGGTGTACGCTCATGCCAACGTGCTTTACTGCTTCAGCTTCTGTCACAACCCCAACCTCCTCCTATGTGATGTTTTTTGTATTGTTGTATTTGTATTGTAAAATGTATGTTTACTGAGTGGATTATTCTGTCAGCAGAAATCGATTCTCCGATTCTGAAACAGCACAGTCATTTCTGCCAAAGCTAACTGTATTATCATTTACTATGAATTGTCAATTCCTTGATGCAAGTGTCTCTCACCGACGTGGCTATTATTCAACGAGCCACTCAATTCAGTGCAGAGCTGTAGCACTTGTAGTTCACCTCAGTCTGATGTTCTGTTTCATCTGGGTTTCTCCACTTAAAACTTTTATTCAAAATGCGTGTTGCCTATTGCCATCTCCCCATCCATTATTTTATCCAAGGTAAGCATTTGTACAACAGAGTATTATGAATTATCAAGGCCTGCAGCTCTTTATCATGAATTTCTGTTTCTGATGGGAAGGGAAACATGCAAGAATTCTTCCAAGGTTTTCAGGGCACGGTGTATCATAGTTTGACACTATACGATATTCATGACTATCTCATGGCTTTTAAAGCTTTTAGTTCGTGTGCATTAAGAATGGACAAAGTTTCTGGCTCAAAGTGTTTCTATCATAGCCATTTTGTCATTTGGATAATGAGAGAAAGATGAAACTGAAATTTATCTCCAAAAGAAAAAAAAGAAAAAAAAAGAAAAAAACTTGAGGTGACAGCAATAGCAATCACATCAACCTACGCACTTCTTAAGTACAGTCATGTGTACTATTTTATGTTGAACAGTGTGTTGCCCTCCTTCCTTTCCAGAGGAGCCCAGTGAGAATATTCAAATAGCGATTTTTTGGCGTTGATTACCATGGCAACAAACAAAAATGTGGGTCAGCCCTGACAATGGCACGAGATGATCCTACTGACAATTGTTTTCATGCTATTGACAATTGTTCTGGAAAAACTGTCTTCATGAGTAGGCTGTAATAGGCTTTGTATGTGTTCTGCAGACATGCAACATTCTTGATGGAGCCTTTATCTGGGCTCCCTGTGAGAGGAGATACTGCCTTTTGTGAACAGCACGAAACAAAGTATACATAATAAATTACTTTTCCCCGCAACCCTCGAATGCCTATACTTATATGTACTGTATAAAACAATTTCCTTTTAGATATATGGGCAGGAATTATTGCTGAGAAAATTAAATATATACTATGCCTGCACGTAATCAAGAAAACTGCAAAACCAATAATGATGTGCCATCGCGTCCTCACCATCTAGTTGTGTTCTTATGCCCTTATTTGCTTAAACGGTGAATCAAATTAGAGAAATGCAGTATTATCAAACAGACTTTCATTTATTGCATGGAGAATCTTATATCTCTGCAATCCTGGCTTTCCTGAACACTAACTCATGTTCCACCTGAGGTGTTTCGCCTGTTCATCATTTCATTTGCTGAAAGTCGAGCCACTGCCAGATAGAAAGAAAAAAAACATGCCGATTTAAATCATCTCTCAAAATATGTCATGATAATGCACATCTGCCACTCGCAAACAGGGCTTTCAGGGACCCAGATTTTAGTCCACTGCATTAGGCAGGTCAATAAGAACAGAGCCCTTTAATTTCTCTTATCTCCATAATTACACATAATCTCCTAGTCTGTCAGTATATAAGATAAAAAATAAGGGGGTTTGATGGGTACTCTGCAGGGACAGAATGATTTAACCGGAGGGCTTTTCATTCCCTTTTAGTTCTTTTAGATAAGGCACGGTTCTCTAATCTAGCATTTAGGATGTCTGTCACACGTAAATGAGGCATCCCACGAGCATATTGCATGCCAGTCAGAGGAGCTGAGCGATTCATTGAGGTACGTGGTTCCATGACAGACTGATAACTCACGCTTGCTGCCAATGAAGAAAATGTGCACTTTAAAATGATTTCAGAAAAGTTGTACTTGTTTAATTTGTTGTATGAAGATTTCAAACTTTCCATGTCACAACATGAGGAGTAGCCTAAGTGTCTTTGAGCCAAAACTTCTCCCTACAGTATGTGGGTGAATGAATAAATCCAGTCTACCGACGTAATGAATTATGTCACTATCCATTCAAAACTTTAGGAACATTCTGGAAAATATGTTTATTTATTTCTTACTAAGGGTTAGATAAGATTGAATCCTTACTCACTTCTGTCTGTGTCTTTGTTCATGTAACTTTTACTGAACAGCGGCCACTGTGGCCACAAATGGTAATAGCACAAGCTTTTGTTTTTGTTTGTTTATTTGTTCATTAATATATTATATTCATTAATATATTATATATTATTTGATCATTATAATGTTCATTTCTATGTTCAATTACTATGTAAGCGTCTCAGAGCAATGCTAACTGGAGTCAAATTCCCTGTATGTACACAATTTACATACATACACATACGCTATCCCTAAGTTTTGTTATTGTTATATAGCCAGCGTTAGCATTAACAGCTGTCAACCTACCATTCTAGAAGCAACACTACGCCAAAGCAACGCCAATGTTAGCGTTTGTATTTATCATGTCTTTTTTTCCTACTGAAGTTAGCATGCTAACCAGGTAGTCATGGACTGACTCATCACTTTCGGATACTGAGTCACTGTACCATCCAGTCTGCCCTGAAGAAATAGCATTGATGGCTGAAGCTCTTGGCAAGACTGGTAAGTAAACATCTGTAAATACTAACGCTGGCTATGTATGTATCGTAATCTTGCTACTTATCACATTTTATCTATTTTCTTTAATCTGTACACAAACAGAAGTCTAAAGGTGAAATTTTGTAGTTTTACAGGGAGGTAGCCTACGAAACTATTTCTTGATGTTAGTAGGGACTTCCCCACATCTTGTAGTCAAAGTGAGCTTGACTAGCAACACACGGGTACACTGCAGTAATGGGTGGTTAGACAGTTCGTCAAGAAATAGTTACAGCACAGAACTCCCTCTGTACCTCTCAGTGCTAATGTAACCCTGCTAACCTGCCTGTAATGATTGAGACCCGTAAGCAAGCTTTGACTAGTTAGCTGAGTAGTGGACCAGTGTCTAGGTTCGTGGAGGTAAATGCATTGATGAGTGATAGTCAGAAGGGAGAAACACAGACTCAGGGATCTACTTAAGTTGAACACCTTGTATTAAAATACTTTGTATAAAAACAAAATTTTACAACCTAGCAGCCGGCATCTCTAAAACAAAAACAAAAAAACAACAACATATATTTATAACTGCACTTTTATGAAACCAAAAATAAGAGCATAAAGTCAGTCCATGTTATCAACAGAATTTCAACTCAATTGAGGTATCAAGCTGCAGCAAAGTTAAGTTTCAACTCAGAATTCAGTTCAGTTCTCTTGTTCCAACACCCGAAGCAGTTTATAGTTCGGCGCAGTTTATTTTCAGTCAAGTTGTATAGTGCTGTCGTTGTTAGATCCGAGAATGAAATGTCACTGAATCTTAAGTGTTCGTCTCCCCGGTAAAAGAGTTTATTCAAGTTTCTGTAAGAGTCTTTTTCTCTTCTGGGTTTACCCTATTTGTAATAAGTCAAAATCAGGATAAAGTTTTAATAAATCCTACCACACCAGTGAACTTGAACAATGAGGAAGGAATAGTTTTCCCTCTCTAATGGAAGAAACAATCAGATCTCTCACTGGCTCGCCATCTCCCTCGTCAGGGGAGAAAATCCCATGTCCATTTTCCAGAATCCAAGGGGTTTCCAGCGATGTCAAAACCCTACCCTGCATAACAATATAAAAGTCCTTATTGTATACAGTCATAAAGTTACAATCACTTATGGCCATATTGTAGATTAAATCTATATTCTCAGGAAACACTATAGATACTATATTTGTAACATAGTTCTGTGACAGTAGTAGCTTCAACTCTCATCATTTTATGCAATGTCTTTAATCCATGTTAAATGAATTATTAACTGTTTTTAGCTTTTAACCATGCAATTATGATTACTAGCTCTTTTAAACCTTCAACTCTGATTACAGATCTTAACCATGAATTGTTATATGCTTGTCCTTAATTTATGAACTGAAATACAATTTAATATGAAATCTCTTTCACACCTTAATATCTTGATTAAGGTCACAGTTTTATCTTCAAACATTTGAAAGCTTTACTTACACTGGTACTGAACACTTTTTTTTCCCAACCTTGTGTTACAGGATAGTAATGATAGCACACAAAACAAACAATACAGCTTCGGTTCACATTCATTTCCTTCATGCTAACAGTGAAATATGCGCCACTTTAATGAATCATAAAGCTTTTAACATGTCACGACAGTAACCATCGTATTTTGCGTGTAGCACATTAGCTAGCTAGCAAGCAGACACACACACGTACACTCTTGTACGCAGCGTGACGACGTCAACACAGGCTAGCGCCGTTAGCTACATTAGCTTTGCTGAACATGAACTCACCAAGACGGTCCAAATACAGTAAAACCACATCAACCGGCTTCTGGTCGTCTCAGTTACTTCCGGTATCACTATCACAAACAATCCTAGCCCCGTGAACCAGGAAGCAGCAGGAAAAACAAAATGATGATCAATTTTTAAGCGAAATAAAAAAATAATGAAACTCTGTTTCTAGAAGGTTACACTAAGCTAAATAAACTGCTTCTAGGATCTATCTCCATACTTAACATACAGACATGTAACTCTTTGTAAGAATGCAAATGACCATATTTCCCAAAATCTGCTATTTCTCTTGTTATCATGATGGGCATCACAAGCCACACTTTAAGGGAAAGAACTCAAAAGATGTTTACAGGCTTTTATTCCCCCTTTTATATTAATACAAAAAGCTGAATTTTCAGGAGAAACTAAATCTCCAAACTCAAATATTGGAATTGCTGCAGTTCAGATTGTGGTCAAATAAAAAATACAAATTGCTATGGAAGTGGGTAATCTAAAAGTGGGTTTTGACATTTGTGAGATCTTTCAAAGTGTAGCATAAGTGTATCAAGCATATACTAGATGTTCCTCATCAGAACAAACATAATATTGACTCACTTCTTGTGAAATACTGAATAGTTTATTCAATATCAGCTAAGAAAATGTTAAGGTGGGGAAATGCTGAAAAGTTCTGTTTTTAATGCTTTGGTTTTGTGTTTTCCTGAACTGTAACAAGCCCAAACCAATATCTTGCAGTTTATTTTGAAAGGTTGAGCACTACCCCAGTTTACCGTTTGCTCCACCTGCTATCAGCTGGCCATCCGGCCAACAGCTGTAGTCCACCAGCCAGCCAACCATCCAGCGCTGAGCACACCAAATGATTAAGGGCACAGGATAAGGATAAAGATGTGCCCTACTCATCTGAAGCTCTCGTTAATCTGCTGTTGGCAGTGGAGTTTGTATTGCATTAGCATTATTACAGTGTGTATCTGCTGGTTACAGGAGGTGGGGGTGTCTGTCTCTGTAGCAGCGGTGCTACTGGTGACGGATGGAATGGGGCTCACGGAGACACTACAGTAATTCCAAATTTTGGGTTGACTTAAATGCCTGGTCGTGTGGGACTGTGGAGGATATTTAAACAAGGTAACAGAGTTGTAATGAAAGTATGCAGGAGTTGTGATAATGAATATCTTGCACGTGGCCAGGGTCCTGCTTTCAATTCAGTCATGATGCAGAAATGTGCAGTGATCACTTTAAGTTTTTCGTGGTTTGAGAGCATTAATTGATGATATTGAAGGGGGGTCTCTGATTGCCAGATGTCCTGCGGATTCTTCCAGATGTTTGTGTTGCTTGATGCCAGTGTGAATCATAGGAGGCCACATGAGCCCAAAATTTGCTTTATATTACAATATTATTGCAACATACAGGCAAACTTTCTATAGAAGTGCTTTCCAAAAATAGTAAGATGGATAGTTGCACATCCTACTGTGCACATCCTATTGCTTAGTACCAATTTTCTTTTCCTGGAGGCATTTTGGCTGCATGCATAAACCAGACCCTTAACCTAAACTTTCTAACACAAGGTCTTGATACTAATATATCATGGTTTTACTTTTGTGGTTACTCAATTTGAGTGAACAGATTTGTGTCCCTGCTTTTGATTACCCACATATACACATGCAGAGACACTCAAAGGTTTAGGAGACATACATTTATTTGACCATTTTGAGAATAGAAAAGAAATTAATAACACAGGTTTGCAAAATCATCATTTATGCAACATATAAATCATTAATTGCATTACCTCGGCTGAAAAATTTTACTGAACCTCATTGTTAAAATTTTTATTAGATTTGATCTTATTTCACGATACTTTACAAACAGGAAAGGTTTGTATTCTTTCATAAAGATAATTTGTTTAGCCTCAGATAATCACCTGAGAAAGGTAGAAACTCAAGTGACAAACTGGCTCAAGATTTTCATTGCAGCTGCATGTGGTTTATGTGTGTATACCTGTGTGTGTGTGTGTGTGTGTGTGCAACCACTGTGGGTATGTTTCAAATGTCATACTGTTATTACTGTAAGCCTATGAGGTCGTTTATCAAATCGGGGACCCCATACATATGGATGCATGGAGAGACGGGATATTTTTTGTCTATTTGATTAAGGAGACCTTTGACAAAGGAGCCAGTACAGCAGACTGACAGCCAAAGCTCTGTGGGTTTACACTGCATAAAGCCCATCCTGAGGGACCAACGTCTAGTTGGAATTTCAAGCAGCACGGAGTGCATACAGCAGGGGCATTGCTGCTGGAGAACTGACGAGATGGGAGCTTTTTCAGGTCACTTACATATTCAGTGTAGGGGATGCAGATTGGCCAGTTCTTGTTTGTGGTGAATACCAAACAGTAACCCAATACCTATTCTCTTCATCAGCACGAAAGCGCATGACAAACTGGCAACTGGCAAGGTGCTGCGCTGAGAAAGAAAAGGAGAATCTACCAACTGAGTGTAGTTCTTTGGCAAATGAGTGACATTCCAATGAAGGCACTTACAAAACCCTCCTTTTCCTAACGCAAGCAGCAATTAGAACATTTTGATCTGGCTCCCAAAACATACGGTAATTGCATCATCCAAATCACAAAATAGCCATGTAATTTGGTGGCAGTGTAATTGGAAACCACAATTACAAACATTAAAAAAACAAAATTTAATTAACTCTGTAACAGCACATGGCTAGATTGGACAGAATGACTGAAATGAGACTGAAAGTAACAAACATTAACAATTAATCAAGCACCCACAGGGATTTTTTTTTTCTAGAGGAAACCTTCAGTATACACTAATTAATGGTCCTTGTGCTCAACTATTCATTAACTCATAATTTTACAAGTCATAACTCTATGACATGTTACTCTTTTTAATGTTAAGCAGGTAGTTGACAAAGTTGCACACAGCCAGAGAACTGAGAGGTCAGAGGAAAGCTGTGTGCTTCTACAGTGGAGGCTCACACAGAGTGCACACTGAAAGCCCGTCGGCCCCTCACTGGACTACAGCTCTCTGCTTTCCCTCAAAGCTTGAATCACGAGAATGATTGAATTGCTTTTAGACAAATCGATGCTCAGCTTCAATACTATTGATTGGCTTGTTTGATGAAATTCAAGAAGAACCAGCTTCACCATGCAAAGCTGCAGTAGTCAGTCAGCTGCAGCTCGGGATCGTAATGTTACCTCACCAGCGAGTATATACTTACAGTACATTTTTGTAGCGTTAACTTGGCTTTGGATGATTTTGCCAAGTTAAAGTTACAGGGTTTAACGCCATCAGAGACACCCACGCTGTATTAGGGCTCACAACCTGCTCAACATCCAACTAGTGCATTCGTGAACTTGTCAACTGTGCAGTTTGCAATGAGAATATAAAAGACTGAAGTTCTCATACAAAATATTATGTAACAGGCTCCTCAGTGTTGTGTTTTAAGAACAATTTTGTGTGAATGTATTACTGTGTTGACATTCAAACGTTGCTATATTCAGAACATGTTAAGGAGAAATGTTTGTTGTTTTACAAGACACAGTTTACAGTAACACAAGTGACAACATGAAAGAGATAATTGATGGTATTTGAATTTTGGATTCAGTTTCCTTTGCAATAGCCAAGAATGTTAATGTGCATACGTAGATTATTATTATGTACAGCTCAGTTAAGCTCAGTCTCTCCAAAATGTGTAATGTAAATTTAAATATAATGTAAAATTGTTTTTTTAAGCTCAGCATTGGAAAAATGTGTTCATCCAGTGGAAGAATACATGATGAAATATGTGTTAAAACACACATACTTGTAAAATGTGTGGTTAGAGGAACCTCTCTTCACACACAAGTTTTTCATACTTTGAGATACTGTGTTCTGCCTCTTCCTGTTTAGTTTTTTTATTTTTTGAAATAAGAACAAGACGATCCTTGTGCGAGTTCTGAGTTGTGAAAGAAAAAATGCCACACACAAAAAACCCAGCTTCTGTCAGCATGTGCAGACTGGCATTAAGATGACAGGTAGAGAAGAACAAAGCCAGCAACCACCCCCACCCCCACCCCTACACACACACTTTATTTATCCCGGTGTGTTATGAATCTATTACAAATCCTTTTGTATCGTGGTCAAGAAGAATACTCTTTATTACTTGATAATGTGCTGAAAGGCTATCGCACTGCAGCAGACACCCCTCTTTCAGTCTGGGAGCGCGTCCCTTGACTAGACTTCCACAAGCTGGGTTCATTGACATCAACGCTCAGGGGACAGCTATGGAATCAGAGCTGCATGGCTGCTGCCTCACCGGCATCCCTGTGGCACTGCTTCAAACTCATCCGAGGGGCCTTTCATCTGCAAGGTTAAGACAATACCCGAGCACCTTCAGAGCATGCGGGAAAGGGCAAATAAATGTGACTGTAAGCAGGCACAAAGAGAGATGCAATCAAAGACCTGCTGGGGCAGACCATTTCCTTTGATAGTGCACCCCACCTCTACAAGTGAGCAGTGTGTATATACGTCACCCTGGGAATAGTCTGTGCAGAGAGAAACTTTACAATTATTTAAAGGGGCTATTTGTAAGTTTTCTCTGCCGCCAGTGTGGTCTCTTGCCGGGAGCGGGTGGTGGTGGTTATCGCTTGACAAGAGCTTGGGCCATTGCTGTCTTTATAATGCAAGAGGATATAATACGCCCTTCAGATTGGTGGCTACAGTGAGTCATCATTGGAAAGTGACAAGATGGGCCGGGGCTAGCTGGTTAGCATGCTAACTTCGTTAAATGTTTAAATGCTGGTTACATGTTAAAATGAATCTGTAATAATAATAATAATAATAATAATAATGATAATGATAATAAACTAATATAATGAAACAACATTCTGACAGAAGCCATCCCTCATAAGTACTTTTACTTTTACTTTCAGATAATATAATGTGTTTTTATTGTTTATTTATTTAAGTACCAAAAATTAAAATCACGAAATTTTGAGGTTTTTACTGGACAATGATAAAACCTGTGCTGATACTTTTACGTGTAGTTTTCATTATTGTATTGTTATTTTATATTATATTTATACCTAAATATTTATTAAACTAGTTGCAAAGGCATTTGGGGAAGATATAGTCTATATACTGCCGCCACACCAGTGGCTACTTCAGAATACAGTTTTGTTGGCGTCACACTGTTCGGCTGTTCAGCACCTGTGTGAAATGGAATTGGTGACGTGTCAGCTCGTCAACATCCAGAGCATCTCCAGCATCTCGGGATGAATCTCACTACCTCTGCCATCAAAATGCGGGAACTAATTCCCCTCGGTGTTCCGTCATGATGGCCTGTCTGCTGGATTCACAAGTTCCTCAAAACGGTCCAGTTCCCCCCTGAAAGCAAAGCCTGACTACATCTCATGGGCTCTGCTTCTGGTGGGAGATTTGAGTCTGGAATGCATCCACTTGAGAATCAACTGAGCGAAAAAACAGAAACTGTGGTGTAAAAGAATCGATATATAACCACAGGAAAAGGGCACGTTTGGATCCATGCAGCTGCTGGTTTTGTTTCCTGTCATCCTTGTTTGATATTATTTTACTATTGTGATGTAAAAAAAGAAAAGCCTGCTGAGTAACTTAAATTTCATTTCATTGACAATTTAACATTCTGTGACCCTTTTGGTTTTTGAAACCCTTTTACAACTCCACAATGCTAAGTAGTCCAATTGAAAACATGATGGCTTTTCTAGGGATGTTGACATTTGAGAGAATTGTTACTCAGCAGTGACAATAAATCTTTCATGATGGAAAGACAAAAACTGAAATGGCAAAAACAAAAAAAAAAGTCAGTCACGTTAATGTCCTCCTTTCTAAAGGATTTATACGTAACGTAATGACCTTATTAGTTGTTAACAAATCATCTATTAATTCTTTATAGATCAGTTTGAAGATATTAATGGGAACAGCTGCTGGGTTGCCAGGTTGTGAGAAATCCCTCTGGTTTTTGAATCATTAAGGGTAAGACTCCTCCTGTGAACCATCAAGTCTTCAGTTGTAAATGTTAATCAGTCATTGATAATGAGGGTCACAGGTTTCTCACTTTCTATTGAACCAAATGCAAAAGTTGATTATCAGTGATTATGGATGTTAGTGTTTTAACAAAAATCTGCAAAGTCTCTGAAAATGTTAATAAGCTGTAAATAGATGGTGTGTTGTCTTATCAGAAATGTTCTTTGTGCATCCCTCCACTGTTTGTCCTTCACTCATTCTCCAAAGATGTCTTTGTCTCACTTCCTGTCAGACAGCCTGCGTGTTACTTTGCGCCCTCATATCCTGTTCATTATACCGGCCCACCCACTCCAGTATCAGTGACTGGGCTGCAGATGCCCTGGAGACAGGGCTTAGCAGAATCACAGAGCCCGAGGCGGTAATGTTGATGTGACGAGTTCACGTTAAAGTCAGAGGAGAGACTTGACTGCCACGAAATCCCTCAAACCGGATCTTCCTCTAAGTAGAATCAGCCAGGTGTGGATAACATGCAGCCTGCTAAGACTGGTGGTGAGCTGAAATAACCTGCAGGAGGCTCTCATGAAAAAAACCCCAAAAAACAATCTTAATATAGTTTCATGGAAAACAATCAAACATACTCAAACTCTTCAAATATATATAAAAAATGTTGGTGGAATCACTGGGTTGGGTGGAAAGAGCTGATATGCTTGTGTGTATGAGGAGGAAGAGGAGGAGGGGGAGGAGGGGGAGGAAGGGGGGGGGTCTGAGTGTGTGATGTGGCAGGCAAGAGACTGAGGATGATGTGTGTGTGTTTGTGTGTGTGTGAGAGAGGGAGAGAGAGAGAGAGAGAGAGAGAGAGAAGGGGAGAGAGAGGCAGGTGGAAAGGGGGAGGGGTCTGGGGTGGTCCAGACAGTCGGTCCTTGTGTACCTCACACACTCGCAGCCGCTGCGCATCATTTGAGGGGAAGCCCGGCTGTCGCTTCGCTTTCCCTCGGTCAGTCCAGCCTCACCGCCCCGGCTACTTAATAACAATAATAATAACAACAACAACAGTAATACAACCGCTTCAGCGTTACTCCACCACTTTTTTTTTTTCTCCTCCTTTTTCTGCGTGTATCTGAAGCCAGCCGGTTCACTTCTACCCAACTCGCACCATCACCGTTACATGGGAAATACGGCTCTGCCCGGCGCAGTTATTCTCTCCCCAACACCCGAGAAGAAGCGCACGGTGGAAAACGTTTGAGGACTAAAAGGGAAAGCAGCTGCGATTCATGGACGTACAGCGCATCATGAGAATACTACAACTACCAACAAGGTACAACGGTATAACAAGTGTGAATTTGTCCCATAATATTACCATTTACCCTCTCAAATAGGAGGCTTTATTCCGTACAGTCATGTTTTGAAGACTTGCGGCTGGGTGGGATGCGTTCATTTGTTCTGTGTTGTCTTATCGCAGCAGTGGTGAGGATGTCTGCATCGCGGAAAATCTCCTAACCTGTTCCCGCTGCAGTGTATTATAGTCGGCTTTTCTTTTTCTTTTTTCTTTCCATTCAAAATGCCTATGAGACAGAAAGCATTGATGCTGTGTGTAGAACATAAGTCGCCTGTGTTGCCGTCGGTGGCCACATAAGTCAGTATTTTGTATTGTCAGAGTATAAAGCAAACCGTCAACATTGTCAGCTCCCTCACACAAACAGGAGGCTGAAGTCTGTCTATGCAGAGGGGGAAAGAGGGGTTTTTTATTTTTTTATTTTTTGGAGCAGTTCCTTTTATTTTATTTTTATTCTCATTTGTATTTAAAGTACCTCCACATTCTCCACATGGAGTCACAAGAGACACCCTACATGCATCATTTCTTCTTCTTTTTTTTTCTCTTTTTTTTGAGACCTTACAAGTCTCACGCATGGCTTGTGAAGTGATGATGGTGAGCCTTTATTTTCCATACAGCATAAAAAAAGCTCTAAGCTGTATCAAGGCCCCAGAATACAGTCTGATGCTGCAGTGATGTTTTTTTGTTTTTTTCTTTTCAAAGAAAGATCAGCTCCTGAATGGGACGGATCTTCTCTGTGATTATCTAATTCTTCACTTGCAGCATCATTTCCCCTTGACGTGACATTGGAAGTGAAGCTTTAAACTAATGTTTACCTTTCTGCTGCTGGATAAGACTTTTTTTTTTCCTTTCCTGATAAACAAGTGGAGCACAGCACAATGCTTAGACTCTCCAATCAGGCCAAACAAGGTCCTTGAATTAGATGCAGACGTGATGGAGAAGACAGAGCCAGGGTGAATATGGGGTGTGCTGCAGTATAGTGAAGTATTATATGTCTCTAATTATGAATATATAACTTTTGGTGCATTCTGAACTCATAAAGTCACATAGAGAGTGTCTAATATCCAGGTAAAAGCTATTTTAAAAACATCGCTCCAAACAAAATAATGTGTCTTGCCATTTTTAGACACTGTATACAGTCTGTTTTATGCTTCCACTCCACTCTGGTCTGGGCTCTCAGACTGCTGTGCATGTTTTTTTGGCAGTCAGTGTCAGCTGATTGGAAAGCAACCAAAAGTTCGGGGCTCAGAACTCTCGTCTTAATCTATTTTAATTTTCAGAAATTAGGCTGTAGCACCGGGAGGAGAAACTGAGACAAATTGAATGATTTAAGTCACATGATCATCTCTCATGGCCACACCAACCTTTATTAAGGACCGCTCCTGTTCTGTTCTTATTCAGTTTACAGTTCATCTTAAATCCTGCCCTCAACATGAGGAACAAAGTGAATGAGAATTTAGCCTTTTGGCACCTGTCGTTAATAAAATATTGCCCACATAGTGCTCATTATCAACCCACTGATGACTCACCCTCAACACAATGCAAGTTGTCCCACTGCTAATTGATATATTCACCAGGCTACATTATATATTCATATTGTATTGTAACGTTCTCCTCTCTCCACCGTCACTGTAGCATCAAACAAACTGATCTGCCCTGTAATATTTTGTGTGTTTAACATATTCACAGACCTGAACTGAAAAAAAAACAAAATAAAATCATTCCTGAGAATAAAAAGACAAAAAATTCTTTGTTCACAGGGAGGACCTGGCATGGACCGCTGTATCTAAATGAAGTGGTTCAGCCATGCAATGTTCCTGGAAGGCAGTGATTCTGCTGGCCTTGGCCTCCATTGCCATCCAGTACACGGCCATCCGGACACTCACCTCCAAGCCTTTCCAGCTGTGCCCGTTGCCCAGCCCCCAGAACTGTGGTCTGGGAGGCCAAGAGACAGAACCTCCCTTTGAGCGGGGCGCTGCAGGCGGTGGAGGCTGCGATGACTACCCTTACTTTTCCATCAATGCCACGCGTAAAACGCACATCCTGGTCCTGGCCACCACCCGTAGCGGCTCCTCCTTCGTTGGCCAGCTGCTCAACCAGCACCAGGAGGTATTCTACCTGTTTGAGCCTCTTTATCATGTTCAGACCACTCTGATCCCACGTCTGTCGCACAGCCGCAATGCTGCGGACCGCCGCGTGATGCTGGGCGCCAGTCGGGACCTGCTGCGCAGCCTGTACGGTTGTGACCTCTATTTCCTGGAGAGCTACATCAAACCGACACCCACAAACCACACCACGGATAAACTGTTCCGCCGTGGTGCCAGCCGAGCATTGTGCCAGCAGCCTGTGTGCGATGCCTTCGGTCCCACTGATGTTAATGTGGAGGAAGGGGACTGTGTTAAGAAATGTGCGACTCTAAACATGACCTTAGCGACAGAGGCGTGCCGGGAGAAGCGGCACGTGGCGATCAAAATTGTTCGCGTGCCGGAGATTGGAGATCTACGCGCTTTGGTGGAAGACCCACGGCTGAATATCAAGGTGATTCAACTCGTCAGAGACCCGCGTGGTATCCTGTCATCACGGATTGAGACCTTCAGGGATACCTATCGTCTGTGGCGTATTTGGAGGGCCACAGGGAGACGGCCCTATAATCTAGACTTGAGTCAGCTTACAGTTGTCTGCGAAGACTTTCTCAGTTCTGTTTCAACCGGTCTCAGCCATCCCTACTGGCTGAAAGGGAAATACATGTTGGTTCGCTATGAGGATTTGGCTAGAAATCCACTTCAAAAGACAAAGGAGATCTACGACTATCTGGGGCTGCCTATGGATAAAAACGTGGAAGACTGGATACATGCAAACACTCGGGGCAGCAACGAGCCCTCAGCAAAACACAAGTTTGGTACAGTGAGGGATTCAGCAGCTAATGCGGAGAGTTGGCGTTTGAAACTGTCTTATGACATGGTAGAATACACACAGACTGTGTGTCAAAAAGTACTTCACCAGCTGGGATACAAGGCTGTGAAATCAGTAGAGGAACTGAAAAATATGTCGCTCTCACTGGTACAGGACAAAACTTTTGTACCTTTTTTGTAACAAAGATAGTTCTCTAATGACTATTTTTGATATATTTATAATTGTTGCCTTATAAGTTCCTTAGTTTATTGTTTCTGTAATTTTGTTTCTTCAAATTTGCACTAAACTTTAAAGATTTTGAATGCACAGAAGGGAACTGTGGATGATTCCCCCAATGTTACAGAACAGCACACTTAAAACACAAAGTAATGAAACAAGCTAGTTTACAAATGTCTCATTATTTAGCTTTTCCATCCATAGAACCAAGACAACGCACTGTCTGCATTAGTTTCCTGTATACAAGCTGTTGTTTCAACAAAAGTAAAATGTTGCCCTTCAAAAACATGGGATGAGGTTTGGTGAAGCAGACATGTCTTTTTTTTGTTTTGTTTTTTTAGATCTGTGATGGCAAATTTGGACTGTACAAGCCCTACTGTGCAATAAATAGTGAATGTCGCAGTCAACCTTTACCACTATGGCATTTGTATCCATGTGGGAAGAGAAGAGATGCTTCTGACAGATGCCACACTTGCAAAGGATAATTGCAGACAATTAATAGGCTCTCAAGTTAAAAGGACAGAGTCCCACTGGAGGTCATGAGTGTATCGTCAGAGGATTTACAACCATCTGCGATAGACAAATGCACACTAATGAGAGGTAATGCTGAAATCTTCATTACCGTTGGTGGTTAAGGGAATAAAATCATATTTTTTCAAGATTATTACAGCATTTAAAAAAAATGTGGATGTAGACATTATGTAGGTTCTAATACAAGCAGATACGGAAACAATGTGATGAACTGTATTTGTCAGTTTTATTTATTACTTTATTTATTTTTCAATTTGCAGAATCAACTCATTCTGAATCATTCACAGTGTGAAATCTACACTGACTTTTTAGTTAAAAATGTCATTGATGAAACAGTGAAAGATTCCTTTGTTTTTATGTCATCTGATAAGGAAGGTATGAAAACAGCAAACACCACACAACAAAAATATTCTCCCCCAGGTAAAATAACACAGCTCTTTAGACCGTGTTTATCTTCCATATGAAACATTAATAACTGAGGAAGATATGTCTGTGTAGAACAGGTCGCACTGCAGATTCTCATTTTTCCAGGATGTGTGGGATAGCTTAAACTGTACAACACAACCACATTCACAAAGTGTATCTACACTGTTTACATACAAGGACTATTAAAAGAATGGCTGTACATAATCTGGGACAAATCCTCTGATCATTATAGTAACAGTTGGTATGATGTTTCAACCAGGCAGGTTAAAGGGGTCAATGCAGTGAAATACAAAGTATGCAAGAATCATGTAATGTGCCCTTTGCTGTCCTACTCCTTAAAACAACGCTGAACACATTGAACGGCTGTGGAAGTATTGAGTAGACTCTTATTTATTTTTTAATTTCTTTAAACTTTTGTCTTTTGGATTTCTAATCCAATTTTACAAAACATTTCTAAACTCAAGCACAAATAAAAATCAAAATAATTGCCAGAATTATTTGATGTAAAATTATCCATATTATAAGCTGTTTGATATTGATGGACTCTTTGAACATTATTGGTGCAAAAAAAAATATAAATATGGATTTAAGCCCCCCAGTGGGCACCCACCAGCACAAAGTAGTGTTCTGGTAAACATTCCCACAGTGACTGCATATTTACCTGCCTGTACACAGGACAGTTCCAGCCATTGTGCAGAATACAGTGATCATTCCAAGCTGTGCAGTGTATTTCTGAACCTCTCTCTGTTACTGTAGCAGCTTAAATTGAACCTGAGTTTGCATTATGTAGCGCAGACGCCGTCACGATTTGTGCGCATGAAACACAGCTGCAGATATAAAACACAGATACATGCTTTAGAGTGCGATTGGTAAACATGCTAAATTTAATTAATAACGACGAGCGTGTTGCATTTAAGACTTGACTGGAATGCCACAAAGCGCAGGGATGATTAAATGCAAAAGTAAAAAATAATAATTCTAGTTTTGAATTTTATCCGGTGAAGGTGCGATAACGCTGTAGATGTGATAAATGTGCAGGTACACCCAGAGTAAAGATCACAGTCGTGTCAGTCCTCGATACTGATAAAACTGTCAACGTTTTTTGTTTTTTTTTACCTTCTGGTTTCTGTTAGTTTCAGCCTTAAACAAACCTCACTTTGAATTTTGATTTCCATGATGCCTATAACGTTGTGTCTGAATAACATTGGGCCAAAAGATGTCTATTGATTTTCATGCAGTGACCACTTGTTTACCCATAAGATAGAAACCCTGTGAATGGAGCATCACACGCCCTGGCTCATCAGTATTGGTGACTGGATGTCCATTGAGATGCAGAGCACAAACCTTTGATCCTCCTCTGTGCTGAGGCTGGAGGCAAACTCTCTCTCTCTCTTTCACTATACCTCTCCCCCTCTCTCTCTCTGCTTGTGCTTTCTCCATCATCCACCCCTTTTTTTTTCCTTTTTTTTTTACAGAGATCTCAGGGGATTGTTCCTTTGCTTCAGTGCTCACTCTCTGTTTTTCACTTTACCTCTGAATCTTCTGGATGTGCTTGGCATACTTTTAATTTTAAAACTGAACTCTGCTGCAAAGCTGCGCTTGTGTACATTCACATGATCTCTTTTAGCACGACATAGTTTGGGAAATACGCTTGCTCACTTTCGTGTCTGTGCATGAAATACGAAGCTACAACTAGCAGCTGGTTAGCTTAGCTCAGCACAAAGGACTGGAAACGTGGGCAAACAGCTCATGTGACTCTCTCTGATGATAATACGCCAGGCTGTTTCTTGGCTAGCCTCCCTGTTTGTCCTGTGCCACATTGATCCAATCAGTTTCGGGTTGTAGCTACATATTTACTGTACATACATGAGAGTGGTATCGATCTAATGCTGCCAGAAAGTAAATGAGTGTATTTCCTAAAATGTCAGTGATCATAGGACAAGCTGTTGTGTGACAGGCGGTCTTTAACCTGACCATGGCGCCAATAAATCTCATTTATTAGCTTTAATGGATTCAAGAATGCATCGGCAGCACCGGTCCCTGAAAAGTAGAGCTAGACTTTGCCTTTGCTGAGTCATTTATATCTCATTTGCTTATGGTTAAATAATGAGAACTAACATCATCGGACAGGTTGTCAATAGTCCTGCAGTTGACTGATATCCTAGCTGAACATGCACCCGTCTGAACTGAAGCTCTTAATTAAACTTAACTTGGCTCCTTGCTTCTTAACGCTGGACTGTGACAGTGTTGCCCTGACCCCCGCACGCAGTTTGCCGCCTGCTCCCCATGTGTCGGCGCGTTGCTGCGTCCCTTGCTGAGCCCCTTGTGTTGTTTATTGTGTCCCAGGGCTGAACATATGGTTCACAAGCCCCTGGAAGAAAGTACAGGAGATCCCTCTCTCACCACGTCTCCCTCTCTCTCTCTCTCTCTCTCTCTCTCTCTCTCTCTCCCTCTCTCTCTCTCTCTCTCTCTCTCTCTCTATCTCTCTGTCTCTGTCTCTCTTTTTTATTCTTATCCCCTCATAATGTGACCTTAATAATCTGACCCTGTGTGACTGCATGACAGAGCAGAGGGATATTTGCTTCTTCTTTGTGGGCACTGTTTACTGAGCCGAGCTGACAGAACACGTCCTGGTAACTGAAAAACTACTTGTTAGCGAGCGAAGCTGCTGAGAGACAATATTCCTGAAGAGCTTGTGGTAATAAAGTGATCATTCGAACAAAAAAAAGAAGTCTGGGTTGGAAATGTGCTGTTAGAACTTCACACGTCTCTCTCTTGTCTTTGTTTGCGCGAGTGAATCTGTGAGTGTAACCGCTTCTCTTCCGCTGCTTAGCGGGATGTCGTCTAGTTATGATGTGAACGGCTCACTGAACTGAACAAATCCCGCCAATCACGGCTTTTTTAAAACATGCCGGTGTCCCTGCTGCTGAAGCGAGCGGTGGATACGTTCCTGACAAACAATGTATAGTCTCTGACCTCTCCACGTGTCGCCTTCTGTGGATGATGACTTCTGATGGCGTGGCCAACTCTGCATCTGAGCAGCCTCGATGATTCACTCAGTTGTGTGCTCAGGTGACCGCCGACGCTCCCACTCTCACTCTGTCTCTCTCTCCCTCTCTCTCTCTCTCTCCCCAGCTCGGAGCTGTGAATGAGAGCTGAGCAGCGCAATCAAAACTATTCATGTGAAAATCATGAGATCGTTTTGTTCGACTTTTTCTGCACAGGTTGTCCAAGTTGTTATTTGATTGCTGGTAAAATGGCAGTGGGGGGATGGGCGAGCCGGGCTTTAGCCAGAAGCGATATGAGCGGCTTAATTGAAGCTGTCAGCAGGTCAGTGACAGAGAGGTGTAGCAACCAGGTCATTATGTAGTTAGAGATCCAGAGCAACCAGGATAGGTTTAATGGACAAAGCAGCTTTGAAATGAAATTTTACAAAACTGCAAAATGAAGGAGCCATCCCTCCGGGTAATAAATTGTTGTGGTTGGATTGAATTCAAAACTTCAAGTCGTATTTGTGCATTAGCTCATTTTAAGGCACAATTTTAGTTGGCATCTGTCATTGCATTGTTGCTTTTAATGTTGCACGAAGCATGCTCCTGGAACATCTCTAAGCCTGAAATGACTATGAAACATACGAACCTGTAATATGATCATTGAATAAATTACCTTTCATAATAACCTATTTTTCACACTCAACCTTTAATATATTAAAGCATTAAATCTTACAGTGTGTATGAACTTATTTATAAATTAGAAAGGGGGGAAAAACTGGAAATGACAGCCTGTCCCTTAAATACTAGAAACCACAGCTGCAGCTGGAAAGCATAGATCACTCTCACAACCGCACAGAGACACACACTCACACTGAGGAGCAATTGATGGTTATTTCCCCCATGGAAATGTGGGTATAGGTGAGTGAGAGGGTGTGTGTGTGTGTGTGTGTGTGAGCGAGTGTGTGTTTGTGCGCGCAGCATTGGTCGGGCCCGTCGGTGCAGCTTACGTCACTGTGGTCAGCTGCGGCTCTCTCGCTTTGCTGCCGATGCTCAAATTCTCCCTTCGGCTGGCCTGAAAAGCTGAAATGAGATTAGCACACACACACACAAGCAAACAAATATGAGCAGTCATGAGCTAAAAATGAAGTCCTCAGTGCTCTGGGAATAGAGGAAAACATGGAAATGTCTCAATTTTGACACTGTGTGACAATTTTGATTTGCAGATGTTAGACATGCAAATACATCCCAGAATTACCAGCACAACGTAACAAGAGGCTAAACCCTGGGCGGTATGGTTTGTGTATGCGTCTGACCAAGGACATATATCCTGATCAAACTCTCAACCACCAAGCACACATTTGTTTTCTCAGACATTAAGGCTGTAGATCACAGGTCTAAGGGTGCAGTGATGGAGTGGTGAATGGAGGCCGTCATGTAGGTCTAAAAAAAAATATGATTTCATGCAAACTGTTAGTTATGTAATGGAAGTCTTCCATATGGTCTATTTTTTTTTTAAAACACTATTTCTTTCTCATCTACATATGGGAAAAGAGTTACAGAGCATTTCTGATAAATCCTCACTGAGATATGAACACTCACTGTGGGGATTTATCTGCAGACCTCTGCAGCCTGACGTGTAGATTTTAGCCTTGGCTTTGCATCAAGCTTTTTGACAGTTTCTTTCAAAAAAGGGGGAAACGTCTCCCCCTCTGACATGGCTATAATTCTGACCAGCAACACACTGTATGTTCTTGTGTCATTGCCAGCAAAAAGGCTGGCAAAGAGTGTTCACTTTGTGTGTTTGAATTTGCATTCAACATCCACTGTACACAGGGGTCAACATTGGCAGCCTCTTAGGCTTTGAGGCTCTTCCAAATGACAACAGTTGATATATAAAGTTAATTATAACATCACAGACTCTTATTAGCGTCATCAACCAGGAATGGCCTGATGCAAGATCCATAAAACTTGCTTTAAAAAGGGGTTTAAAGGCCAATTTCCCTCCTTTGTTCTTTAGGATTTTCAGCTTTTTGTATGTGAAAGCATATATATACCCATCAAATTTCTATATATTATTAAGAGAATATATCTATACTGGTTCCCATGACCACTTAAATCTTATGCAATATTTATAGTAGCCATATCCCTCAACAGTGTTACTACCCAAGGTCTCTGCCAAGTGAAATGGTGGAAAAAGATGAATATTTCTGGATGGAAAACACCATTTTGTGGAGAAGGGTATTATGTTTTCCTCCCACAACCTGAGTTTACATACTCCTGGGAGCTCCTAAACACACTTTCCTGTCCATTAATTTTAGTACCCCTCGTTAATTTGCTCTCACGATGAGATCTACAGCGGGGCTGAAATGTCTGTTAAAGAGCTGGAGGGACGGCGAGGAGCTCACAGTGGTTGCTGTTACATGAACATCTTGGTGAGATTATCTGTGAAAACCTCAACAAAGCAGTGGTTCTCATGCTCATCTGTCCCTTGTTTTCATTTGCCTTGAAGCATAGATTGTTTTTTTTCTAGTAAAGTCCTGAAACCTAAGTGACAAAACATGTCGTCAGGGGAATGTAAAACAGCCAATATGGTATTTACAAGGGCGTAGGTTTGGTCTCAACATTGGTGGGGACACAACAACCCTGCCACCCAAACAAAGAGGACTGTTTAATGCTGTCACCCGAGTTGGTTTATGAACATATAAGATGTGTATTTATATTTAAATAAAAAAAACAAACACATTAACAGATTGTAAACTTTAGGAACTTGTTAAAAGAAAAGAGAAAAACCTAAACAGTATTTTTACCATACCACCAAGACCATAACATAGTTGTTCTCTAAAGACTTCCAGGGCGTCTTGTTTCATTTACTGTCAGGCAAACATAAGAACAACAGTTGCTGACTCATGACAAGGTCGGCTCAATCAGTCATACGTTCAGTCCGTTTTTCAGTGCAATGACCCTTCTCTGCCGGTTCTCCTGTGACACCCTCACACAGTGACACCAAATCAACACATTCATTCCTCAATCTGAAATGTTTCTTTTCCCACAAGCTGAAGAACTGCGGGTTTGTGATGGGATTACTAGAAAACATCCTCTCCCACTAATAACACCACCAGCAGCTTGACACCAGGTACAGAAGATCCCTTGTATTTGTGTTATTTGCACTTTATTTGCCTCTTTAGAAGGGAGGCATTTTTCCACTCTTCACTTAACCAATTTTGATGATCATAAAGCTGCTGTCACATTATCCTGTTTTTAGTTCCCACTTAGCCTCAAAAGCCGCCAGCTCTGTGACACGGTGCTTTAGACAATTTTTGTGATGAAACAGAACATTTTCCAGATTTAATCTGCCAGTGAAGCACCCCCAAGAGGAAACTGGTGCCCTTGTGCGGCAGGTGCAGATCTGCCATGAGCGAATATATGCCACCTTAAATAAACCAAAGGCAGCAGATGATGTTAAAGCTCCAGAGGAAGTAACACATCTACTTAACATGTGTTTCTCTATAGTCCTGGGAAATGCCTGAGTTATGGTACATATGAACTTTTATACTGACACGTCTCATGTACATTTTACAGTGTATATATAGTTTTGACAATTATGTCACAATCTAACCAACATAAGCCTTTAGATAGCGTCCTGGTGTTTTGTAAAAGCATCAAAGAAGCACCATGTGCCTGTAAGATGGTCTGAGCTGCAGGAGCAGCATCCTTGTACTTTTTGTCACTGGAGACTCACTGAGCCGACTGACTGACAGCTCTTCCTGCAGCTCTGCTCCCAGTTCAGTTTTGCAATGCTTCCTCGCCGTGACGTGAGTCCAGATATTGTCAGTTCCTTATCAGCTGTTCCTGTGCTCTGAGTCAGGAAACTAGGAAATACACACACACACACACACACACAGACACACATACACACACAGACACACACACACATATATATATATATATATATATATATATATATATGTATATATTGTATAGTACCAGTCAAAACTATGGAGAGACACTGGAAAGTATATATTTATACATACATATACATACAGTCATATATACTTTATATATATATATATGTTTAGATCCGACAAACATCTTATTTTTATGCCTTCATGTCACTGTGTGTTGGTATGTGTGTAAGGCAAGCTGTTCAAACAATTTTCCCTTAGTGGGATTAATAGTGGTTGGATGGTGGGTCCAGGTGGGCGGGGCTTGGGCAGGGCTGAGAGTGGTTACTGCTTTCTTGTGACATCACAAAGTTACAGAAATCCTGACGGCTTGTTTTAAGGCTCAGTTTCTGAATACAGGCTGTGTGCATTTCTTAATATAGAACCTAGACCTGCTTTATAATAAATAAAAAGAAACATGGAAATCTCCTTTTATACTATACGGGACCTTTAAGTGTTTAAACACAATATTAATGATACATTGATATGGGGAACATGAAGCAGATATGGAGCCATATTACCATGCATTTAGAGTCATGTTTGTGCCCACTTAATAAATGCAAATACAATATTCCCTCTCCATTTAGCCCTGTCTCTCCATTAACTCCTGTGGAAAATATGGAAATATCAGGCTCCTTATCTACACTACGTGCACCAGCAAGTCACTAACTTTGCATGTTTGCTGATTTGGTGCTTGACAGGACAGCTAGCAATTTTTTCAGAGCTGCTTCGCTGAAAAAAAACTGTCTGCTGTGTGTGAAAATGACGCTGATGAGAGCGGAGAGACTGCACCAAAACTGCTGAAAACCAAAACAGTGAGCTGGAAGAAAAAAAAAAAAAAAAGAAAAACTGAGGAGAACTGCAGAGTTGGCTGATATTTCTCTGTGGATTCATTACCAGCAGAGACACCTTTCAAATATAAGTGGGCATGTGATCCATTGTTAATATCAATATCTTGATTATAGCAGCTAGTTGATTAAATACATGAATACTGCAATAAATACGACCGTGTTCCATTTTGACGGGCATTCATCAGCTTGGCCTTTTTCAAACACCTGTATTTCGATGCATTACGGAGTCCGGGGCCTGTAAGACAATGAAAAAGCAGTTTTTTCTCTCTCCCTCTTTGCATTATTTAGCATTCAGAATACACCTCTCCTTCCTCTCCCTGTCCTGGATATCTTGTTAGAGTGGAGCTGTGACTCAACCCTGACTGGGTAGCAAAACAGAGGTGTCGAGTCCTTGAAATGCAAGGATTGTGTATGCCCGCTGGCAGAGTGTGCAGGAGCTGTACGCACACACCCCTGGCACCGTGTAGTAACACTATACAGTACATATACTGTAATGTAACATACATTTAGGCTCATGCACGTCCACACTTGCACAGCGCACATATGGCTCGAGGCAGTGTGTGTCAGAGACGTTTTTGAAATTAAACTTTCACTGCATTTCAGCACCAGTTGATGATTTCTTGTGCAGGATGGGGTTTTTTTATGGTTTTTTTTTCTGCCTTCACATACACTTTGAAATGTGCCTAACTGATGTCCAACATTTCTCAATAACTGCATAATTCTACAGTTACACAAAAGTCAGTTTTATTACAGTCTCGGTTAAATATTTAATGTCTGTGTGAGAATTTGTCAGAGGAGAAAATAATATTGTTCCTGTATTTTAAGAGAAGTGCCCTGTACTTTTTAAATTATTAAGTTATGCAGTCACCCGTACCTCACACATTATAGGGATTCTGTGCAAGAAATCTAGAGCACTTGCTCGATAAAATGGCAAGAGTAAGTCTGCTCTGCAATAACTGCTCAAATACTCAAATGTCACAGGGCGGCAGATGAATTAAGGTTGAATTTCAGTGATATTCCGCTTTAATACCCCAGCCGCAGATGCCGTCCTCCTGACTCTCTCATTCTCAGATCAATTTGTCGTGGTTGCTTTATTGGCAAACACAGAGACGGATCTGGCAGGAAAAGCCTGTTACATATAGTATACCATGTGTCAAAACCCTTTTTTTGGCAATTTTCAGGTCAGTCCTGACAGCAACAGCTGTAGAGGGTGATATTTTTAGAAAACTTGAGACAAGAGCAAAAGAAGCTCCTCTGCTGATGTTGGCATAGCACTGAATATAGTGGAAACAGAAAAAGAGAAAGATTAAATGTTTCCGCCAGTCAGACGGTGATAGAGGAAACATAGTGAAAACCATGATGATGATCAGTCTTGTGGTTAAACACTGTGGGCTTTTAATGTTATTGAATCTGCCATTAATTACTTAATAATATTCTGTTCTGTAAACCACAGATTCACGATTAATCCTGCTAAATATAATCAGATCAGGCTCAGGAGCACTTTTCTGTGGCGCATTTGTTCATTCACTCTCCAGTTTGCAGCTATAGCTACTAGTTACTTTGCAGATAAGGATTTTACATTGAAAGCATGTGACCGGTTTTTGAAATGATGATGTTATAGAATGATGTAATGTAATAGAAAGTACAGATGATAAAAAAAACTCCACCTTGATAATACATCAGTAATAATAATATTGTGCATCATGATTGACGTTTGATACTGGAGCACATTTTCTGATAATACTGACTTTGACCCTTTTTTTTTTTGTTTGTTTTTTGATGTTGTTATTGTTGTTGTTCTGAACTTTCAATTTCAACGTTATGGAAGCTGGTTCCAAATCCTGGGGGCTCAATCACCCTTTCATAAGGGATTGTGTTCAATGGCCCGAAGGGGTCAGGATCGAGGGGGAGGGATTTCAGGGATACAGCCTATATATATAAAAAAGAGCAAAACCTTCATTTCTACAGTGTGTGTAAACAAACAGTAAGGATTTGTCAAGTCTAGAATCATTCCCAGTGATGCCAGTGTAACAAGATCCAGATTGAAGTCCTGGCTGCAGTATTCTGGACCATTTTTTTTAAAGGGATCTGATCCTTTTTCCAATCATGTTTGTCACAATTTAAGACAAAACATACATTTGTACTTGAAATGTGCAAATATAAAAATATATATATCTGGTGTTAAGTCGGATACATCAGAGAGTAAACTGAGGTTCAGTGTTTGGCCATTAAAGAAGAATTGATCATATATTTTACTGCCCTATTCCCTTCACACTTGCTTTACTTTATAGCTGCCGTTTCCTCTACTTCTTCCTTGCTTCTGTCCTGTGCAGAAAGAAGCTTCAAGCAGCCCCCATAATCAACAGAGGGAAGTACTTTCCAGTGAGAAAATGTTATTAATCCAATGGTTAACAACCAAGAAGGCATTACTGTCTTGGGATGAAGCTATGGAGCACTGGGCTTCTGGCTGTGCATAGCTGAACAGAAAATCTCCTGTCATGCTTTTTGCTGTAATATAATTGAAAATCCATATCTATAATTACATAGAACATTGTACTTCACACTTTTTTTTTTACCAGCAGAGCCACAGTACTAAGAGATGTTTGTGGTTGTCGGATCAGCAAAGCACTCATATGAATCATTTTGGAATACACTGCCAAACAAAAACATGTGGGGGTATTGTATTTTTACATGTACATTTTAAATGTTCCAGCAACATCTGTTCACATGTTTTGGTTGTGGTGGGGATGAGATGCATCATCAGTTCTTTGCAGTTTAACTTTGATCGTGTGTGTGATGTATCTGGCTCCCCTGTCTCATCCAGAGTATTTACAGGCATTAGTTTACTCATGATTGGAGCTACTTGTAAGTTTTGCTATTGCTACATAGCCAGCGTTAACATTAACAGCTGTTTACTCACCAACAGCTGTCTCCGGAGGCGCAGAGTAACGCCAATGTTAACTCTTGCCTTTATCACGTCTTTTCTTCTACTGAAGTTAGCATGCTAACCAGCTAGCCCCGGCCAGTCTCGTCACTTTCCGATAGCGACTCACTGCAGCCTCCAGTCTGCCCTGAGGGCGTATGCACAATTTCAAATTGTGATTTAAGCAGGTTGATGGAAACACACCTGGCATTCTCTGCAGTTTAGTGCTGGATAGTTAGTCTGCTGTTTAACAGGTTTTTTTTTTAAAGCATTTTATTTTATTTGTTTATTTTTTGCTGAAGTCAGTTGACCCATGCTCCTGGAAACATGGACTGGAAGACTGAACCATGAAGTAGATGTCTTGTAAAACTCAGCTCAGAGGAGCTGCAGGGTTGGGTTGATATTCTCTGCGGTTTTGTCACTACTAGCAACTGCTTTTAAAAAACAGAAGGTCATGTAAGTGTTAAAAAAGCATTGCAATTTTTGACTAAAGGCAGACAGAACTATTGCAGTGGTGATCCAGAGCCAAATTTAAATTCTGACTGAATTGCCAGTTTGTATTTTCCCATAAAACTGCTAAAGCTGACAGCACCAGAAATGTTTTCTCAGGGCATCTTCAATCGAAATTTCCCCATCTGATGATACGGCCAAATGCAGCATGTAGTCTAAGATACTTCTCTCAATACATCCATTACCTCAGTACCTGTGCAAGCTATAATTATTGTGATTAAAATCAGAGCTGAGGCTCAGATAACGGATGCACTTGTACAATCAATAGAAACACACACACAACACTGATTCCAGCATAACCACTGGCATCATTTTATGTCCTGAGCAGTTGCAGTTCGGCAGGCTGACAGCTGCAATTTAAGTGTTCACTTTTTTTTTTTTTTTTTTAAATAAGGAATATCATGCATCAAGTAGCACAATTAAATAAATGCTGCAGTGGCACTGATTCAGATTCCCATTCAGTGTGAATAATACCGTGCACCTATAATTTCAGACTCTGATTGCACACGGTTAGTATTGTAGTTAAATGTAGCAAAAGGACAAAAAAGCAATATCATCGCTTTATTTATTTATATTCTCCAGTACATTTGCGGTCCCCTGGAGTGGAAGAGGGCTGTTGTAGAAATCTGACAAAGTGAGTGACAGCCTGGTTCCTGTGCCAGACTGCTGCAAAAGCCAAAACAGAGACAAAACCCAGCTCCTCACTGCTCGAGTTTTTTCGGATTGGCTGTCTGTATAGTGGGCCACAGTGGGGTCACGGTGACAGGCGGGAACCGAATGTGATGCATCACATGACCTTCATGATTCACTGACCCTGGCAACATTTGTTTCTCAGCTTGAAAAAGACCACTTGCAGCAATCATCAGGGCATGAGAGACATCTGTGGTTTCCATCATGTTGAGGGCACTAAAGAACATATTTTGTGGGGACCTGGGGTGTGTGTTCGTCTCTGTTTATGTGTGTGCATGTGTGTGTGTGTGTGTGTGTGTGTGTGTGTGTGTGTGTGTGTGTGTGTGTGTGTGTGGAGGGGAAGGGGGGGGGCTTCTAGTGGTATTGCCAATGCTCTGCATGCGAGCCTCTCTCCCTCCAGCCACCTTCTGCTCTCTGACTGCAGCATGTCCACAGTCTGGCCGCATTGAAAGTGGGATGAATGTGTGTTTTCCTGACTAAAAATCATTGTCTTATCGGAAATGTTCTTTCAAATGGTGTTTTAACTTTCTGCAGAGAGATGAATGTTGTCTGATTGCCACTTTGGTCTGCAGTGTGTTTGCGTCAGTGTGTGTGTGTGTTTGCGTCAGAGTGTGTGTGTGTGTGTGTGTGTATCTTTTCTGCTGTTCTCCCCAGGCACAACCTGCCACATTGACTTAACGGATCAATCCACACCTAGCAGGTGCGCCAGATGGGTATCACTTCGACTTTAAAATTCGAGGCTGTCTCTGCCAGAGTCGGTTTGTATGTGACAAGCTAAAAAAACAAAGCAATAAATAAATAATAAATAAATAAATACAGCAACCATGGCACAGTATGCACCTATTCAAAAATAAGGAAAGAGTGACTCACAGAGAGACTGAACTGGCCCAGAAACAGATCTTGATGTTATCTGCCTTCCATTTCAGGAGACATTTTATTTTACCTGACCAAATATAATGCTGAAAAAATAAAGTGCTCTACTGCAGCTCCACTGCCTATGTTGAACTTAAACGTTGTTTCTCATACACTTACTTATTTGATTAACTCTGTATAAAGTGCCTGCATCCAAAGTGTTACTGTCAAATCTCTGCTTCCTGACAGCCTGTGTAGCATCAGTCGTTTCAGCAAATGCCTGACATCAACATAATGTATATTTTACGCTCACGTGACAAAGCCGCCACCCACAGGTTCCTGAGAAGCGGTTTTGAAGCTCAGAGTGAGCCGCTCAGAGTGAGCCGCTCCGCCGTCACCATCTTGGCAGCTCCTGACTGCACCTAACTCCTGGCTTATCCAAAAATGAGCAGAAGTGGGGCGTGTGTGACCTCGATGCATGCCGGTTCGTGGCAAGCGTACACTCACCCACCTGTCACTCAAAGCAGCCACGCTCTCAAATATGCAGAACTTTAAGCCTTAATCAAATTTAGACGGGTGAGTTATTTAACAATTCACCCCCCGTACAGTTGTCATGAAGGAGGACATTAGCTATAGAGACCGAAACTGTTTTTTCTGCCAGGCTATGAAAATGATTATTTCTGCTTTAAATGTGGGCATTTTAAAATGGGAGTCTACGGGGATTGACTCGCTTTTGGAGCCAGACTCTAGTGGCCATTCAAGGAACTGCAGTTTTTGTCACTTCCGTGTTGGCTTCATTTTGCAGTTTGCTGCTTGGTCAAAACATTGGACTTTGACATGAGTCAATTTTTCACTTTCTTTTTCAACATCCTTGATCAAGATTGTTTTAAGTGTCATCACGATTGTTCCCCAACCTTGACAAGGTTAGGGAACAACAGGAATGCTGCACTCACTCCCATCTTCTGCCAAACGAGTAGTCGTTCATGTGGGGACTAATGATACAGCTCATCAGCAGTCTGAAGAGACCAAAAAAGATTTTAATGATCTTTTTAACATTTTAAGTACTTTGTTTATATCTGCAGTCCTATTCCCACTCTGGCCCTTTTATTCAAACTAGCTTTTGTCTCTCCTTGCGTGGTCTTGTGTTTGTAATTTTGTGTGTTTTTATGTTTTTATGTTGCTTATATTTTATTGTTTGTTTTTGTTTTTTCTCATTTTTATGATGTTATCTTTAATAATTTTACTTTCCTTTATTACTTACTTTACTTTTGTAACCGTGATGACACAGATCCCCTAAAGTTGTCATCTTCCCCTAAACTGAACCAAGTTGTGTAGAATCGGAAAAATGGTTTTGTTTTTGCAGCAGTCATTTGAAACACTTTTGGAAAGTTGATTGTTGTGCTGAGAGGAAAATGGTTTCTATGTGTTGTTCTGAAGCACGCTTACAAACAAAGGATTTTTTTTTTAACTGCCAAAGTTTCATTTGGAGGACTCTGTACTTGAACTTGAAAAACCCCCAAGACTAGTTGGTTTTGCCTCTCAGGTGGGAACCACTGATTCAACAGAGGCCCTACAACATTGTCTCTGTTCTCCATTGTATGCTACAAATTATGAATTTGCATCTGAAAATTGGAGACTGCTTTCTTCTTTCATCTCTTTCTTAATACATAAAGAATTCCATTTTCAAGAGATGAATCCTGCAAAACAGTTTCTGAAATTGCAAGTTTTCCTCTGGTGTCCTCAAACTACACCACATTCATAAATGACAAAGGAATAGGAGTTGTCTGAAAATGTTTTTTTTTTTTATTTGGACTTGAATGCACAATAATCCACTGAAGGACAGTGCTTCAGTTTCTCAACCTTCAATTATACACTTGTAAACATCATGCAGCCCGGTGTAAACTACCATTCTGAAAATATGAATTAGTTGTTCTCGGGCACCTGAACACAGACAGTGAGTGGCGTATCTCTTCAGATGTTATGCAAAGCACATCTTGCCACTGACACGCAGGGAACTGGATGTCCCAGCAGAGCCAGGGGCTGCGTGTGCTTGACTGCGCCCTTCTGACATCACCCATCACTCTTTTGTAGCTGGAGACCTCTTTTGCCCACCATCCCCCCTCCCCCCTTCTCTCTGGCGGATCTGGCAGAGTCTTGAAGGATGAGGTCTACCCCGGGGGACAGCTTACCGTGCTGGGCAGAAATGCCTGCTGTGAGTCTGCGAGGAACCGTGACTTCTGGTTCCGTCTTGTCCAAACCTTTTCTCAAGTGGAGCAGCCATAAAGTGTAATATATTAGTTTGGAGAGAAAAGAATATTGCAGAAAAAGATGATATGAGAGCCATTTATAATTGAGCTGTCATTTGATTGCTTCTTATTTCTTTGTGACTTCTCATTTTTCACTTTTTTTTTCACTTCAGTAACACTGTCATCCCTTTCCTCAATCTGTTATTTTTCAAATTTTATTCTTATTGACATCCCATCAAACACATTCATTTTTATTTTTTAATCCTAACTGTCTTCTCTCTCCTTGCTCCACTCTCTCAATTTTTGTGGTAATAATTCATTTTTCTACGCTTTTTTAGACTGCAGAGTGTAAAGTTCATGCTGTGCTGAATGGCAGTGCAATTGGAGAGGGAAATAAAAATAGCTTGGCATGTCAGCAGGGGTTTATGATGGCCTCTTTTCCTCAGAGAACTCACATTAAGTCCTACCCACATCTTATACAATAGACTAATGGAGCAAAGCCTGCAAAGCTAGTTCAGGCTGACAGCTTAGACTAACACTTTATGTTGCGTCTGTCTTGGTACAACTTGCCAATAGCAAAAACAATAGCACCCAGTTGTGTCTTACGTCGTATGAACTACATACATACACGCTTGCTCCACCGTCTGCACAGTACGACACGAGGCCACAGGACTTCCTTACCAAGTAGGTTTAATCGCTGACAGAAGATCATGTAAGAACTACTCCTCTTCAACCAAGCTAAAGAGAGTTTAATTATGAGCATTTTGCACGCTTGCTGGTTACTGCTGTGAGGTGGCACTGCAATAAGAGATACCTAATAAATGGTTTTTCCAGTAAATGGCTGGTTACTTACAGCTTACTGTCATAGTTTGGAAACACTTTGGAGGATTAAAGAAAAAAAATAATGAATCAAAATAAATCATAATTGAACCCCAAAGGTTATATTGCATTCGGTTTGTCAATCCAAAACATTTCTCTCTTGGGTCAAAAGTTCATCGTCATCTTTCGGAGCTAATACTTGTTCCATCCCAACAAAACGTAAGGAGGAAGGGTCTGGTGTTAATATCATGTATTGACTCCATTGCTGTTTGGATATTCTTATTATGACATGGGTTTTTTTTTTGTTTGTACAGGAACAAATTAGCATCATTTTGCAGCAGCTGCTATTTTGGCATTGTGCCATACTGTAAGTGGTTGTATTGTACTTGGCTGGATTGACGAGCTAAATGCAACACAACCACTTGTATGTAACAATGATTTTTTTTCATTCAGGGCTCCTCTTCTTCTTCTAGGCTGTTTGAGACACACGCACATGGTTTAATTTTGGGATGAGCTCCCTCAAGCTTACATTGCACTGTCAACATGGTTATGCCTCACGAGTCTTTTTCTGAATAAAGCCTTAAACTTTCTTTCAGTAACATGCCTACATTTCAGCTTTGTGAACAGAATTTGTTCTTCAAGATTTGATGTTGTGGTGCATGTATCCTTAGACCAAAAAAAAAAGTGTCTGTTGTATATTGTTGTTTATTGCAGTAACACAAGATTGTACCTCTCCAGCACACCTGGGGATGATTGCTTATTCACTTTAAAAGGAGGAGGAGGAAAACCTTCTGACTTGTTTGTCGAAACACGTCACTATAGGAAAATAAAATCATAACCTGGGGCTGTACTATTGAATCATTCAGTGTTATATATACGATATATATATATATATATATATATTCTTTTTTTTTCTATTTATTTATTTATTTATTTTTGAGTGCTGCTGTCTCAGTTCATAGGATGTTGTGGAGTTGTTCACCATCAAATTTACTCAGAGGGAGGGCACGCACCTGTCTTGCATTGGATCCAATCACCTACTCAGCTGCTGCTCTTTATAAGAGGCAGGAAAACAACAGCATGGCCCAATTTATTTTTACTGAAGCTTTTTCCTGCTATAACCACCAACTTCAAGACATTCTCCAGCTTTGAGGATCTGTTTTTTTTAAAAGCAAATGGAAAAATTAAAAAGCAAGAGACCTGACTGCTGTGGAAATCAAGCTGTGTAAATACAATAAAACTTGCTTCCTCATGGTCTTTTCATTAATCCCCTTCACTACAAATCATTACCAAATCAGGTTTGACATCATTAGTCTTTTTCTGCACGGTGAATGTTGAGCAAACCTTCTATTGATTGTTCATTTTTTAAATTAGAATGTCAGACAAACTTTGAAAGCAAAGACTTGCCCACTCACTCCTAGTTTAGCTCTCCTCTGTGTGATTGACAGTGTCTAACAGGATGACAAGCCACATCATCTTCTGCTTGTCCACACACATCAATCATGTAATTATGTGCTGAGACAGAACGGGGCAGGTGGTGAGCGGTGACTCATTTCAAGAGACAAACAATGTAGAGGAGACCGGTTAGCTAAGTGATGTGACTATACATAACTGCAACACAACAGCAGAATATGACAGTGTAATGTATTGAATGCCACATTATAGACACAAAGTCTGGGACTCTGTGTTCCAGGGCTGAGTACCAAAAATGTAACTACAGTATATACCTTTACAGTGCAGTAAGAAAGGACATATGTGATATGTTCTCTGGTTCTGTAGTTTAGTTTAAAATTTAGTGAGTTTGTATTTTCAGCATTTTTCAGATCTGTGATAGAAATGTCCAGGAGGCAGCGATGCAGGGCTGGGATATGTAGAAGTGCCAGACTCAGGACTAGCCAGCACTTTGTGGAGGAGATACAGTAGACTCCTGTTTGTTGTTTTGGCCTTTATATTCTATATTACTTCAATTTTTTGCTGAAGATATCAACTTTCCTCTCTAATGAATTCTCCAACTTGAGTTACTACACAGAGTGTTGAGATCTTAGTTTGGAGACTGAGGAAGGACGACCTTTAAATTTTATGTTGTACTGTTTTGTTCCAATGTAGAGCCATAAGTGGTAATTTACTTGGATGAAAAATAATCACTGTAACGTTGTTTAACTGGACCCAAGTGCAGGGAACATACTGCATGTGTAATTACGGACTTAATAAGAAACGTTATGTTTCTTTTCTTTGCTCAAGTCACTGTAAAAAAAAGAAAAAGAAACTCTACTTCCAGAAATGGCAGGCGAAAATGAACTGACCTTTTCTAGAAACCAAAAGCACTTAACTCAGTCGAGATTAAAAACTGACATGAGTGGATGGAGCTTCTGTGACTCAGTCACCACAACATGGCAGGGAAATTAGGCTGATCAGTCAAAGCACACCACTGGGCATCAGTTTCAGGGATCACCCAGGGCAGGCCCAGATTCAGCACCATGGACAGCACTTATGACAAAAACACAATAAGTAAAACTAAAACATGAAATCATTCTGCGACTATTAAGACCCGCTGCCTCTTCGGCCCCATTTACGCTCGTACTTTCAGGTGTCTCATATCCATATGAAATCCAGATAAGAGACACTTATGCAGATATGCATCTCCATTAACCTCATCACATCATCTGATCGTAATCTATCTACATTTATCTTGGTTGCACTATATGCAAATCAGGGTCTACTGTATTCTAGTCCAGAGGGTGCTGGTGAGCACTTGAAGCTTTAGCATTTTAGCAGTTTAGTCACAACAATACGTTTAGCTGTTGTGCATAAACTAACACAAACACTGGACGGATATTTTTATGAAGCAAGACAAAAGTTTTATTATCTTTATGGGCTCTTCCTCAGGCCACTCACTCAACCATACAGAGATAAACTGAGATTTAACTGACCCAGGATCAGATAAATGCCTTAACAGCTCAGTGAGTCTTCCATACAATCATATGTGCAGTTAATTTCAGGCCCAGGGTAGATTTTAGTGCCAACGGTTTTCTTGAAAATTAAGTGCTATCAGATGTTATCAAATACACTTCCAACTGTTCATTTCTCCTCAGGGGAAAGAAAATCTGCATGTTAACAATGTGGTCTGTAGGTTTTCGTCATACAGTTTTAAAACAGACGTGGCTGCTGAGCTTTTCTAAAACATGATCTTATTAGCGTTTTTTGCACAAAAGCAAAATCTCCGGAGTTTAAAACCTCAATAAACCGCACTTTTAAACCTTTTATTGTGTTTTAGTCTCAATTATCCCCTGAACTGATAACCTTTACTCTTAGATTAAACCTGCTGTGGCCCCGCTACTCCTTCACCCATCCAGTCCAACACCAGCCGATCCGCACTAACTAACACAAGCAGCTAATACTCCCCCGGCCTGCTAACGAGCACACCATCACTCCTTCCTTGTAAACCCCTGAAGCCCCTCACCCATTAGTGGTGACCCTGCCAACAGAGCTCCCAGTGTTTTGAAAGACAGGAGGCAGAGGCCAGAGCCTCCCAGACCAAAGCCTGGATTAGTTACTAATCCTTGGAGGTATTTCTCTCTCCCCTGCCACCCCCTGCTTTTCAGGAATCTGCTTGGTGCATGATTTAAAATTTTCAAGGGAAGGGAGTTGAACAGAGAGATGTGGGAGTCTGCAGTGGAAATGATGGAGGGCGGGGGGGGTAACTGGTTAATGGAAATATTAGAGAAGCAGAAAGAAAATGTATGGTGTAAAATTTTGCTCCTGGCATTCTATTTAGCATGTAAGAGAAATGCCTGAACTCTTCATCCTCACTAATTTCACTGTCGGCGAATAATTTCACTGTCCTGACATTTTTATATTAGCATTGGGATCATGTGCTCTCATGCAATTGTATTAAAAAAAACAAAAAAACCCTCTATTTTAAATAGAAATGTGAATGTTCTGAATTCAAAGCTGAAGTGGTCCTGACTGACTGCGGTGTCAGCTGCAATCAGTGATTCCTCCACACATTCAGTATTCCCACTCATCTACGCTGCACGCATGTGTATGTTTAATACACTACTTTACCCTGAAAGCAATTAACCTGCATACTAGTCAATCATTAGGATTTGCATAAATAACAGCATGTGCCTCATTAGTGGTTTACATGTTACTGTTCCATGTATTTACGCAGGACACGGTCAAAGCTGCGCCATCATATAAAAATAACTTCAATTCTTTGATCTTTAATTTGGGCTAGAGACACATTGTCTGGTGAATACCCCCCCCCATTACACCAGTGTGTCGGGGCTTTATAAACACTACATGACGAGCTCTTGGTTTTCCCTCATCATGTTTATTAGCTCCACATGAGCTGTGATTGACAGCTTTTGATGGGGGCACAATACTGACAATCATCATCATATAACCATATCACTAATTACCGTGTCATAATCACTGCCATCAAGGAATTCATCGCTGAGCCCTCATTTGCAGAGGGTGAAATATTCATGCTCTTCTGGTGGAAGTTGAGCAGCCTGAATTTTAAAATGATTACACTGTAAAAAATCTCTGGAGGGACATGCAAAGGAAGAGCAGCCCCAATCAGTAAGTCTGTTTTTTTTTTTTTTACTTGATCTATTTTAAGTATAGTATCTGATAAAATGGGGCAGAGACCCATAGATTATTTGCCAGCAGACAATGCGATCGCACCGTGCTCGTCCTCTCCACGTATGCATTTAGTAGAATGAAATCAAAAGGAGTGTGTGTGTGTAAAAGGAAGATTTCAGTCATGCAGTTTCAGAGAGACCGGAGTTATTTGTTTGTTTGTGGGGCCTCTTCTCTTTCTGCCCCTTCCTCTGTTTCCCCAGTAGAGCAGATTGGATTATACTGAGCAGAGGCAGTAGAATTAGTGTTGGATCGCTGCGTCGCATATGCTCCCCAAGGAGAGATGGTCTTGAAGAAAGGGTGTGTGTGTGTGAGAGAGAGAGAGAACGAAAGAGAGAGAGAGTGAGTGAGTGAGTGAGTGAGAGAGCAGATGGTTGAATTACTCAATGTTCAAACATCCCTGGGCAGTAGTGGGGTGCACATTGTTGACTCTTCGCTTGTAATAACTGCAGTCACATTTCTTACAGCCACATTTCATGCTTTGGTGGGTGCATGATGTACAATAGGCTCGGGTGTAACTTCAGATCTGCAGCGATGGTGCAGATCCAGACAAGGATGATCTAAATCTCACGCTATGAAGAGAAGATTTTCTCTACTAAATTTTTAAAGGAAGCGTGAACCCGAGGCTACGCTAGCGCCTCTCATGCAATGGAAAAGTTGTAAAGGAAGAGCATCAAGGCAGCTGTTTACTGCAGCAAATTACACTACAGCTATGTGGACAGTGGTGGTGGAAGAAGTCCTCAGATCCCTTAGTGAAAGTAACAATATTATGTTGAAAAAAGAAAAAAAAAAACCCTTTGGAATGACCTGGTTTCTGCATTAATTGGTCATAAAATGTGATCTGATCTTCATCTGAGCAAAGACGTAATTGTAGTCTTGTTTCACAGTGCTGGTGGAAAAAGTAAGTGAACCCTTGGACTTAATAACTGGTCGAACCTCCTTTGGCACCAATAACCTCAAACAAGAGTTTCCAGTAGCTGCTGATGTTCAGGGGGAATTTTTTTACACCTTTCTTTCTACAGAGCTGCTTCAGCTCCGATATATGCTTAGTAATATCCGGTGTGAGCGGCTCTCTTCAGGTCATTCCACAGCATCTCAGCTGGATTAAAGTCTGGGCTCTGACTGGGCCACTCCAAAAGGCGGATTTTCTTCGTTTGAAGTCACCCTGAAGTAGATTTACTTTCATAGTACATTTACTCAGGTCATTGTCCCACTGCATCGCCCAACCTGAGCTTAAAGCTGACGGACAGCCACCCTGACATCATCCTGTAAGATACCTTGATAAAGTGGAGAATTAATTTTCCCCCCCTTGATGACGGCGAGCAAAGTGGAGCGGCCACAAATCATGACTGTACTTCACTAGGCCTTACCACCTAACATCAGTTCCCAGCCTCACTAACAACTGAATGGGAGCAAATCCCTGCAGCCAGGCCCCCAAAATCTCATTTATAGTGGTCTCGTTTATAAGCTTTTATTGCTGCAAGGCCCATGGTTTTGGAATGAGATGTTCACAATCTTAATATTTAGGTGTCCACATACTTTAGTGACCACTCTGCTGCTGCAAAGGCGTTGCTTTTTCCTTCTCGTGGCTGATAACACCAAGCAACCAGCAGTTTTCTGGCTCACAGTCCTCGCCACATCTGATTAATGCCTTCCCACTTAGACCTCTCCTCTGCCTCCACTTGCTCTCGCCTTCCACCGCTGTTATTAATAGCGGGAGCATAGAGGAGGCTTGTTGTGGCACAGAGATTAGGCGGCTTGCAGTGGCCCACCTGCTGACCCGAGGTGACTATCTAGACAATGTTTTTACTGCAGCGTTTGTAGAGAAGAGAATAAGGCGTCTCATGATGACCAACACAAGACACACTATGTGGATAATAGTGTGTGATTTTCCCTGCCCCCTATTTATCAAGGTGTTTTGCCTCTTACACTACATTAAACCGTTTCTGAATAGACTGACAAACCTGATGAGAATCATTTCCTGACATCTCTCTGAGATGTCAACGTTTGCTGCAAATTGGAGAAGACCTGGCTGCTACCAGTTAGCTACCTCATCTGGTAAACAGAATCATAACTCTACAACTTGGGAGCAATTATCATAACAACAGCTGACACATGCATACACATGGCATACTGATGAGTTTACTTATGCATGGCAGCACCACTTCCAGATATAACTGTTGTTAGGGACAGGGTGGCAAAACGGGGATTGTGCTCTGACAACTCTCAATGTCTGGCATGTATTCTGAAAATACTTTGAAAATGTCAATCTTTGTTAATCTGAGTGTTGTCTATATGCAGCAATTTAATTTGTCTCAACCAGCCTTTTCTACTTCATTACATAAACCTAGGGGATAAATAAAGTATCTATCCATCTACCTATCTATCTATCTATCTATCTATCTATCTATCTATCTATCTATCTATCTGAATGGCTTGATTTTTTGAAGCATGTAACGTTATTCATGCATGGTTAATATGTTTTACAACTTTGTTTGTCTTATCTTCGCCCATGGATGTTCACTGCATCTGTGAGCTACTTGTAGCACGTTTCCGACTCTGTAGTCACATCTGTTTATCAGCTCCATCTCTGATCGGCAGTGATGTAAACATGACACCCGGGTGAACACGTTAATTTCCCCCCTTTTTCCATGCTGTGACATCTTCCAGAGCACACACACCTGCCCAGCACGGTGCTACTGAACCACAAACACCGTGACTATACACTCTCCACTGACAGTGACCTGTGCTCAGGCCTGCAAGACTGTCAGTGCAGCCCGGAAACACATTTTAAAAACATGCAATCTCCAAATGAAGCATCTCACACAGAGGCTCCGACACTTTACATGAGCACCTGGGGATGAGACGCAGTGGATCCAGTTTTACCAGTCTGCAAGGCGGCTCGCAGCTCACTCTGAACCTGTGAAGATATTCGCTCACCTGCTCCCGTTTCCGTCTGTGCGCTCTGTGTCTGCCTGTGATGACGTTGCCTCCTGCAGTCGAACAGTCCGAACAGAAAGGCAAACTCATCTGGCGGTGTGAAAAGAGTCAATCGCCTCATAAAACCTGCTTATATGCGCTAATTTTGGTTTTAAAAGGGTATTGTAGATGCAACAATGCCTCCCACAGGGGCAGCTCTTTTTGCTTTAGCACGGGGTCATTTTTTACTCCCAAAATATGAGCATGAATTATGAGCCTATACAACCACTGAATCTTTTGTGGCAAATGTAATTATCCCCACCACACACCCACACAGACACACACATAGACACACATACACACACACACACACACACACACACACACACACACACACACACACAGTGTTGTGATCTAAGCCAGGAGCGGCACAGCATCTCCTCTCCTCCTCTGGCACTGTACGCACACAAACAGGTTGATAACCATGGAGGAGACAGAGGACAAAAGGAGGAGGAGGAGGAGGAGACATCTGATATTTTTTTCTCAAAAGGCCTAAAACCAAGTAAGTTGTGAGCCACTAGGTAATTCTGAAGTTGTTTGCAAGTTTTCTAACAAATCTTAAGGTATTAATGTAGCCTACCCATAAAAGCTTGCTAGCTAGCAGACATGCTATTCCAGTTTCATCAGCTGTCCAAAGGAAAAAGAATAGAAGCTTGTGATTTGTTGATAGCATGGGACATTTGAATTTGAGAACCTCACTGCACTATATTCCATTATATTTTGACTTGTGTTTTTCCTATGATTAGAGACATTTCCACCATAAATTGATGCTGAAAAGGCAGAAATTGATGCATAAAAATTCACCAGAATGCAGGAAATGAAGTGTTTCATGTTCAAAATTTCCCCAGAGCCCTGCGTGATGTGCCCCCCCCAGTTTTGAAACAAAGCCTACACCCCATGTATGAGGAGATCAACATGAAGACTTGTTTTTGTGCCTGCACGAACTGCATAATAAGTGGAAAGTGTTCATTATCCCAAGAAGAAAACCTGCCTTTTAGTTCGAGGTGCAGAATTAGCTGTTAGCTCCAGCGTTCTGGTCAGAGCTCTGGATTTCATGCTGTTGATGATTTAACACTGAAACTGCAGAAAATGCCAGTTTTAAGGTAAGACAGCTCACAGTGTTCATGGATGTTTAAGGTAAATAAGAAATAAAGAAATAAAGGCACAGTTTGAGTTTCAGTGACAACTGATGGAGGAGAAAACTGAGTCAGGAGTGAAACTGCAGTCATCTTTGAATACGGGTTTTTTCTTAATGTAGCACATCTGGCAGATATTCATTGTCAGGCTGCGTGTGCACGTCTGAGGAAAGAGCAGGATATATTTAATATCAGTGTGTAAATGCTGTTATTCTGTAAAAATCACAGGCTTGTTTACAACTTTGTGCAACGTGAAACACTCAATAAGCAGCAATTTAGTCTTTATTTTAGTTTTCACAGTGCTACAAGTGATGCTGGTCATGCTTCTCATCATGATGCCTGAAGAATGAAATGATTGCACCTGATAGAGAGAGACTCTGCTGTGATTATTGATGCCAGGGGGCTGCTACAACTTCCTACATTTTTCAAAGAGCTCGCCTGGACTTGCTGCAGTCAGGTTGTATGTGTAGGTGGAGACAGCAACAGAGGCAAAGATAAAAATGGTGAGAGCGAGTTTCCAGCTGAGAAGAAGTAAGAGTCACACCTGTGCTGGAAAGATGTCTTGTTGCAGCTGCAATGCAGTCTGGTGTATAGAGGTTACTGTCAGTGGAGGAACTGGCACCTCTGGTTGGTTGGTTCGACGTGGGTGCAAAATGGCTTTCCCTGAGAGCAGCTTGTGGTCTGAGTGACAGACACCAAAACCTGACTTTTATTTGATGTACTGCATTAAATGTCTAAAACGTTCCTCCTTTGAAGAAACTTACCCAGAGAGTAAGAAAGAAAAAAATATGAAGCCAAACAAAAATGCGCCCATGAGTGACAAGACGGGTGATTTCGAGTGACATTTAATTCCAAAATAAAAATGCACCATTGTAAAACAGTGACAGATCCCTACAATTCCCTTTTCTTTTCTTTTTTTTATTTTCAAATGATTGGCTACCAAAATAAAAGCTCTCATACTGCCTTTAATACCCCATACAGGAGGTAAAGCTGCATTTACAACACGAGTGTGTTGTGTTAAGTGTGTGCTCATTCTGTTTTGGCAGGTAGGAACGATGATATTCAAGTTCTAGTCTCCGTAGTCTCTGTCCTCTTCCCAGTAGTGCAGTCAGTCAGGAATGAGAACATAATCACACTGGCTGCAGGAAATGGCCCAAAAACAAAAAAATGTTATGAGTACAAGAAGATTATTTTGACATCAGCCCCTTGCGCCTTGAAAAAAAACCACAACAGAACACATAATGCAGGCTTTGATTTTGAGTATAAAACTAATAATACTTTTAAAATTGCATAACACCCTGCAATTAATGTGTTCCATATTTCTCCCCAAATGAAAACCAAGCTATGCTAAGATTTACTGTGAGAAAAACAAGGTGTTCTTCAGGTGTTTTTCTTCTTCTTGGAGAAACGTTTCTCTTCTGAAAAGGTCAGAATGAAACGAGTTAATCCTCCCTCTCTGTAAACGCCTGTCATAACTGGGAAATTAGATGCTAAAGAAAAGGTAAAGAAAAGAATGTGACGCTAATTCAGTGCTTTGACAGATAAGAAAGTGATTATGAGAACAAACCACTGGCATCGTTTAACATGGTGTGACCGTTGGACAGACACACACACACACACAGAGACTTACATTCATTACTTTCCTGGAGACTTACCCTAACGCTGACCTTAACCACTGACCCAAAAATCCTCCTTTTCCCAAAAGAGGCCTGTGACCGAAACACACACACGCAAACACACACACACACACACACACACACACACACACACACACACACACACACACACACACACACACTAATGTCAAAATCCAGTCCAGGAATCTGTACCAAAGGTCTTCTCTCTTGTGTCTCTTACACCAGTAAATGATGACACATGCAAACCACCAGAATGCTCTTTTAGGCAGTTTAAGGCAGTTTACTTTGAAAATGTTATCAATAACTTATTACTTATCACAAATTTTAAAAGAAAGTAATCACATTTCTTTACAGCATACATAAGTTGTTACATTAATCATTACATCAAATGTGTCCTCCATCAGAGGCTCATTTAGCCCTAATGACTGCAAGCAGCACTGCAGCAGTCCTTTCCTCACAGCCAAGCTGCAGGGTTCACAGCCTTTACATGCCTTAGCAAATCTCCAGGTGATTCCTGAATGCAGACTGAACAGTGTGATAGGTAGGCCTCCTAAAAGAACTACGACACAAGACATAAGATGGATGTCAACCCTCCGAAAACCTCAAAATTGTCATTTCAAACTGTATTCACTTACATTACTACTATGTGTTATTAAGTAATACTTTACTGCCCAGCACTGCATTTGGATCATGCAATGACACGTAATGTACTCCTTGTGCAATGGTATGTGTGAATGTTTTATTGTGCGTGTGCATGATACATGTGTTATTCCCATGTGTATTTTATTGCCACCAGTACACAAAGGCTGCATTAAACTCATTGCTTGATCTTGCAGCTGTTCTGTGTGATGGGACTTCTTCAAAGCGAGTGATTCTGATGTAGTGGTTATCTGCAGAATGCATCACTTTCCTCCTCCTCTCATTTGATATCCCAAACCACAACTCTGGTCCAACCTTCAGCCTCCCCGGAGCATTTTGTGTTTTTATTTGCCCTACCTCCTGGGCAGCCTCATAGACCACAGCTTCCATCTAGAATGAAGAGTGAAGACAGACAGGAATGCAGTTTTCAGTTTCTCTCCTTTTTGAATCAGTTAATAGCAAAATATCCCAAACTTTATACTTTATTTGCTCATTTCTTAACTCCATACTAAGTTGTGCTTTTGAGTGATGCACTTGGATTGTGATGGCAGCTTGTATTGCAACAAGGTAGAAATTATTATAATTATAATTATAAGCAATCATGACAAATGGGCACAACATTGGAGAAATCCAAATGTGAGGTCATGTAGCATGCTGGAAGATAAAGGGTGTAGAGGTCAAAGGAGGGAATGGGCATGTAACCCACCAAAAACCAGGGTTCATGCCCCACCTCAGACAGACAGATCTGGAGATCTGGATGGATGTAATAGTAATGATGATGTTGATCTTTGTCTTGTCCTTAGGTTTGTAAAATCATTCTTAGCCCTCTTACAGTCTATCTTTTTCTTTTGCACCAAAAATAATTGCCTATTATTTAGCTATTGCCAAACCAAATCTCTGGCACAACAGATGTACAGTAACTAAAGGAGTTTAGATGACATTTGCATCGTAATGCCTGGTGATTTTATACTATGGCTTGATTTAGACATAGTACAAGTGTGTAAATGTTAAGAGGCACAAGGATTGAGCCTTGCGGAACTCCACATTTATGTGTGTCGTTCATCAAGGGATCATGTCTGTGGCCTGAGACGCTACAGTTTCTTTAATCAGTAGCATTACGGTTTTTATTGTTTCCTAAATGTGAATAAAGAAGATATTTATTTTTCTTTGAAATATTAGTCTGAGTGACTAACCCACTGCCTTGAATTTATACCCATCATATTACATTTCAAAGTAAAGGATATCAGGCTTTATTGTTGGAAGGGAGATTGTTGGTTTATAAACATCCAATTAAAATTGGGCTGGAAACTTAAGAAAAGAGTAAATGAATGCATATCACATAGCACAGTCTGGATATATAAAAAACAATTACATGACAAACTCTGATTTTATTAAGTTTCCATTGACTTTCAACAATTCTGATGTTTGTTGCACTCGTTGCACCATGTCCACTCAGATTCAAGCACCAAAAAAAATATTTTTTAATGTCACATATTTGCTTTGTCATACATGCTTGTTCAGCTGTGCCTGCCTTAAGCCAAAGCCTAAGGTTGAAATCAACCACTGCTGCCTGCACTTTACTGTGTTCCCGTAGGGAGCACGAGCATGTGAGGAGGCAGCAGCATTGCAACCTGTGTTTACAAGCCACAGACAGAACCTTTAACTCCCAGAAGCAGCAGTATACAGGATGCCATTGTTTTCAAAAAACATTAAAAAATAATTGCTTGGGGCATTGCTTAGATCTTAATGTGAGCCATTCCATCCGCTGCTACTATAAAAGCTAAAAGCAGCTCCCTGTACTTTTGATTTTAATGGAGAGGTGAAGAGAAAAGGGCTGTCTGCTGACCTACTGTACAGACAGAGTTCAAGCTGATTAATATTTGATTGATAATCCACATGGCTCTGCTCTCGGGCCTCTCTTTTTCTGCTTCTTCATCAATGAATTCAAGATTTTAACTTCCATATATAAATATGAAAAACCACTACATTTTTCAACAAATGCTGAATGTTCAATACTCTGTGTGTCAGGTGAAAGATCCAGATTGTACATCTTGGTTTTAGATTATTAATATATCAGATTATATCGTTATTAGATCTATTTGAGTTGCCAAAGTGTATTTTTCTAACAGTGACTCTACCAGACAACACAATAACTATACAGGCTGTCATGTTTCTAAATACAATCAGATGTTTGTAATAGTATGTAAATTGTTGTCTCTGTCCACTGCTGCATCATCTTTGACAGGTTGAAAGAAAAAACGCCATCCACACATCTACATAGTCAATTCATTTCATTCAGCCCAAGAACAGACAGAATGTGCCAGATGCTGCTGTCAACGCACTCACCTGTTGTTGTCAATGGCTGCAGGCGAGCTCAGGGCGTTAAGTGGCACATCAAACTGTTTCAACACCACTCACCATGACCATCTCCCAGCTTCAGCTTAAATGTCAGTTTTAGAGAATCTATGTGGAGAACTCTCGACTAAAATGTGAAATTAAATGCTTGATTTTTTTTTCCAAAAGTGGCATAAAGAAAATGGGTATATAATTGCCAAGGGTTCTTTTGATGCTGACATTTTCACACTGATGTCTAAGTGCCGTACAGTCCTGGAATCAACAAATGGCGAATGAAAAACATGCCAATATCTCAAGTCATTTTGGGAGTGATCACTACACATTTTTTGCACGTCATTTCATTTCCATTCGCTCTCTACTGACTTACAGTATATTGTGTCATGACGCTGTGACCTTTTCTGCATGAATCCATGTGTTCAGTCTTCCTGCCAGAGCCCTTTCTGTCAGTGGATCTGATTCATGTGAAGAACAGTCAGCATGTGATGATAATTATGGAGGGATATATTAGAGCAGTTCAGAGAATGCACAACCATATAGCATAATCCATATTTTTGCTTGAATGGAAAGTGGTCTCAAACTTTTGGACCACACAGCACATATATTCACTTCTGTAATAAACCCAATTTTGATGACATTGCCTGTTGCATGAACTTGCACGCCACTGACACCCTTTGAATTCACCATTCGCTAATTATGGTTTCGTAATTTGACACAAGAAGAGGTTGAAAGGTCGCTAAATAACAGCAATATTTCACAACTAGTATCACAGAGCCTCTATCTATGCAATGCCGTATGATGTTATGATTAAAGAAGCACCAGAACTGAATTATAATAAATATTAAGATAGACACCATGCATGACAAGGATGACCGAAAGACTTGGACCTGCGCCACTTCCTGTGGAAATGAAGTAACATGTCATTACTTTGGGTGTCAGTTTAATGCAACTACTCAGTCGCTGCTTGGCAAGGCAAGTGTGTTTATATAGCACAAATTCATACACAACGGTAATTCTAAGTGCTTTACAAATGAGCAGCATGGTATCTGAAAGCTGCTTCGGGAGGTATTACCGACAGATTTCTCCTCAGTGACCTGAGGTCTAGAGGGTGTGTGCTCCTGAAACATATCTGAGAGGCGTTTTGGTCCTGCTCCATTTACTGATTTCAAAACAAGCAGCAGTGCTTTGAAGTCAATTGTGTGACTCTCAGCCGGTGTAAGAATGTAAGTGTTGGGGTAATGTGGTCAGTTCTCTGGCAGCTGAACTCTAACACAACTCTCGCAGCTGCATTTTGTACAAACGGAAGCTGTCTGATGGTCTTTTTAGGAAGACCTGCGAACCATAGCAGCAGTCAGCTCTACTGGATATAGAAGCGTGAATGAGTCTCTGCTAAGTCCTGATTTGACAAAAGGCCTGTGAGTGTCTTTTAGAACACAAAGGGTTTTTTTTTTTTATCCTTTGCTTTTAATCCTTTCGTGTCGAGATGAGCTGCAATCCTGATTATTACAAATATGAGTATTTCAGTTTTGTACTTACTTAGCAGATCCTAGATCCTTCTGTTACATTCAGAAATCAGAAACTTTTCTTTTTTTTTTTTTAAACCTTTTAAACTCTTTTTTAACTACTATTACAGAATGCCCTGTTGTCATCTAATTGTCTGTCTGGTTGTGCATTTGAATGCATGTTAAAATGCATTTACCTATATACTCTGATCGTTGTTTTATATAAATACATGTCTGCTTGTTTATATGAATATGTTTACTGTACTCACTTGTAAGCGAGATCGCGATCTCAGTGTGACTGCTTGATTAAATATGTAGTATAAATATGTATAGATAAAAAATATATATATGTTTATGTGTGCACACTGGCAAAGTAATTAAGGTGCAACATTTATAAGTTGTCCATATGTACAATTTATTGAGGACAAATGTATAAATGTATTTGAATATAGATCACTTCTACCTACTTCACTTCACCTGCTTTGGCCTTTCACTGAGCCAGCCCTAGTACCTGTACTTGGCTTGTGTAGTGTTGTGCAGTGTTGTGTAGTGTTGTGTAGTGTTGTGCAGTGTTGTGTAGTGTTGTGCAGTGTTGTGCAGTGTTGTGCAGTGTTGTGTAGTGTTGTGTAGTGTTGTGCAGTGTTGTGTAGTGTTGTGTAGTGTGGTATAGTGACTCTCTCAGTTGCATTGCAGGTGACTTGAGGTTACTCCACTGTTCTTGCATAACGACCTCTCCGGTTCTCTGTTTTCCCAATTTCCTCACTGAGAAGACTTCTACATCAGGATGGATATTGCACCAAGAGCAGGGTTAGGTTATTAACCCGAACCTAACATAATAAAAAGAACCAAAAAAAAAAAAAAGGAGAGACATTGTGATCTCACACTGGCTCGTGCCTTCTGCATGACGGTATGACATGTCTTACAAGAGGAATCATCTGGTTTACAGTAGTGTCCTTCAGCAGGATAGTGCGTCTCAAGCCACTCCATCACCGCTAATTAGTGCTGTTGGGGGGGAGGGAGGGGGGGGTAGTGTTACCACCACCTCCTGACAACCTCACTCCTTCTTCACCCAAATGTGTTACGACTGCTGGACACACAGCTCAGTCCGAGCAATGGATTTCATGACAATCCACAAACGAGGGAAACACATTTTGTTTACCAGCATAGCTGATACTAATATCCTTAAATCCTTTCCTAATCACATTATATTTACAACCACACCTAATTTACAACATATGATCCTCATGATCAGTAGGCACCACTGTCTTCGAGGGAGAGGGTGTTTTTAGAAATTTGCCGCTGCTTAAAACCCACCTACAGCACTTGTCGGGTTAGATTAAAGAAGGCTCATTCACGCCACATGATGTCATGGATGATGATTCCTAGCATCTGCCAGCTGCAAGCTTTCTTCCTCTCCTCTCTCTGGAGCAGCACCCCCCCCCCCCCTCTCTGGAGCTTGGCAACCCCCCCCTCTCCTTTCCTCTCTCTGGAGCTGCACGCCCCTCCTATCCTCTCTCTGGAGCTGCACCCCCCCTCGCCTCTCTCTGGAGCCCCCCATCATCAGCAAAAGTTCATGACAACAGCCCACTTTTATGTAGCTGTAGGATGTGCAGGCAAATAAATGTTGGACAACTTCTGGAGCTGCGTGGTCAGGGAGGTCGTAGGGGCAGAGACATTCTGTCCTCCACGCCTCCGTCTTTCTATCGTATACCTCTCGAGCGGAGGAGGAGGCCACAGACCTCACACCTTCAGTTTTTCCACCTGAAAGAGTAACATTGGGTTCTTTTTTATGGTTTTTAGGAAATATTTCGGATGGGTCTGAGCTCATTTAGATAATATTAAGAGTTGAAAAAACCATAAACAATGTTGTAGCTGACATACTAGAAGGGAGAGCTTACACACATACACTCACTATCGGTGCTGTGACTCTGTGACTCAGCTGTCAACCACGGGTCAGACATGGGTCAAATGCATGTTCGGTCAAAGGGTGCCTGCTAACACTGTGGGTCATGTTCCTGTTTCGCCTCATGGCCTCAGCCCACGACTCGCTTTTTGGCCTTGAAGCCTGGAGCCGTTTAGTGGCATAGCAGTATGTAACGTACTGCACACGCTGGCGAGGAATTTCAAGAGTATGTGAAGACGTATCAGCTATCATAGTGACGGTGGTGTTGCTTTTGCTTTTTCATTCCTGTCATCCCTCATCAGGGCTGATGTTTTCTTGCACTCTGGGCTGGAACAGAAACTGACCAGTGACTCACGGAGCAGGGAGGAAACGGTGCATGTCAGAATTCAGTCCATCACAAATATCTGTGTCTATATTTGTCCAGACAAACCAACAATGTAATATACCACTGTGCAAATACTGTCCTTTCCACAGCCTCTTCTCCTTATTATTATAAGGATGATACTGTATATAGGCTCATACTGATATAAAATGCAGTTCTTTGTGATTGGGATTCTTTTCCAATGTGCTTGACCTAATTTCATATGATAAAACGTACATATGCAATGAGCTTAAGGGGGAAAAAAAATGTTTGTTTTTCATATGAAATCATTTACATACAAGGCATTTCATCTTTCACTTTGATGCTGTACTTTCCATTAATAAAGGAACTAAATCATTCTGGCACATATAGCTTCACATTGTACATTCTTACAACATCAGTCATGAATAGATGAAGGGAGAAGAGATATGAAGGAGAAGGGAGACAAAGGAGGTCCAGCTAACATTATAGAACCACCGTGTGTGTGTGTGTGTGTGTGTGTG